>NW_028261388.1:6292262-6375146 GCF_051295495.1 Thamnophis sirtalis | reverse complement strand
CTTATGACACATTCGACCTCCCTCTCTCAGGCTCAGCCTGGTCATCTCCTAAGCTGCCATTGAGAAATTGTATCAATAGCCTAAGCAACGGCATCAACAAATGTTTATTCTAGCACTATTTAAAATAAGATAAAAGGAAGGATCACAGCTCCCACTAACTGCACATGCCCGTTTTCGATTGTCCAACAACTAAGAAAAGATAAGGAGACAAAATAAGAAGAATAATGTAAACTAATAGGAAAAATTAAGCGGTACCTGTGTTTTATGATCTTGTAATGTTTTCTGTCTCAGAGAGCAGCATGGTGACCTAGAGATGGAGTTCTCACCTCACAACCTGGAGGCTGTGAGTTCGATCCTAAGTAGCGTCTGATATTTCTCTCTCTGGGCACAAAGAAGAAATATTTGCTGTGAGCGCTGCATAGGCTTCAGGAAGGGTATCCAGCCAGTAAATGCTCAGTTCCATTCAGACACCCTGACTCCACCCCGATGCAAAGGATTAAAGCAGGGGTATCAAACTGGATTTCTTTGAGGGCCGGATGAGCATTGTAATTCTCCCCCATGGGCCGGCGGGGGTGGGACGTGAGGAGGCTGAAAACAGGTTGAGTGGGGGGCCCACGGGGCCTCCACACAGCCTGTTTTTGGCTGGCAGAGTTGTGCTGGAGGCCCCCACAAAAAGCGGGCCATGCGTGGGCCTCAGGTGGCTTTGTCTGGTTCATTTTTGGCTGACAGTGTGCTACTGGAGGCCGAGGAGGTTGAAAAACAGGCTGGGTAGGGGCCTCGCGAGGCTTCCATGAGGCCCATTTTGGCCAGGAGAGGCACTGTGGGCCGGTCTGCTGATATGTCCAGAGCAGGCCCGCGGGCCAGATTTAAGCGCCTTGTGGGCCGATCCGGCCCGTGGGCCTTGATTTTGATATTCCTGGATTCTAGGGTCATTAAAAGAAAAAGAAAGTTGTGTCTCGGCGGATATAGTAATGTCACTGAGTGTGTTGTTAAGAAAAAGACTAAAGTCTGATTGCAAGCTTCCCTAAAGGTGGCTATGACGAGTTTTAATTTCACAAAATCAGTCGCCAAGATTCTTTTTCTTTTTTTCTTTTGGGTAAAGTGGGGAAATTTATAGCAGCAGAAGAAGCGTTTCTCATCAGTGCATTTGTGTTCCCTTGCCAGGCTGTTTATGAATCACTTCTACCCGGATTAGATGTTGATGAGATATAATGGCAGCTAATGATCATAGCTACTAAATTAAGGCAGATGTTAAGGGATTTGTACTTAAAAATACTTCATGTGGCAAATCTCCCGAGGAGAATAGGAGAGAAAGACATTGCCATCTGCACTTCTGCGGGTAATAAATTAACCATGACCTGGAGATATGGGGGTGGGTGGGGGGAAAACATCCTTCAACATGGTGCCCTCCACCATCATCATACTGGGGTAATTGTGATTTTCTTTTTTTGTAACCAAGCATGGTTTGGAACTTCATTACTTGTTACTGTAATCCATTTGGAGGTTATATATGGGTGTGTCCATTTCAAACAGCAAAGAACCAAAAGTTCCCATCCATCCATCCATCCATCCATCCATCCATCCATCCATCCATCCATCCATCCATCCATCCATCTATCTATCTATCTATCTATCTATCTATCTATCTATCCCATCCATCCACATACCTTTTTATCCACCCACCATCCCAACCACCCATCCATCTCTATCTCTATCTCTATCTCTATCTCTATCTCTATCTCTATCTCTATCTCTATCTCTATCTCTATCTCTATCTCTATCTCTCTATCTCTATCTCTATCTCTATCTCTATCTCTATCTCTATCTCTATCTCTATCTCTATCTCTATCTCTATCTCTATCTCTATCTCTATCTCTATCTCTATCTCTATCTCTATCTCTGTCTTTGTATTTCTCTCTATCTGTGTCTGTCTGTCTGTCTGCCTATCTATCTATCTATCTATCTATCTATCTATCTATCTATCTATCTATCTATCTATCTATCTATCTATCTATCTATCTATCTATCTATCATCTATCTATCCCATCCATCCAGCTATCCTTATCCATCCACCATCCCACCCATCACCCACCCACCCACCATCCATCCATCCATTTCTCTCTATCTGTCTGCCTGTCTGCCTGCCCGCCCGCCCGCCTCTACCTACCTACCTACCTACCTACCTACCTACCTACCTACCTACCTATCCCATCCATCCACCTACCTTTTTATCCATCTACCATCCCACCCATCATCCATCCATCCATCCATCCATCCATCCATCCATCCATCCATCCATCTCTTTACCTCTATCTCTATCTCTATCTTTGTATTTCTCTCTATCTGTGCCTGCCTGCCTGCCTGCCTGCCTGCCTGCCTGCCTGCCTGCCTGCCTGCCTGCCTGCCTGCCTGCCTGCCTGCCTGCCTATCTATCTATCTATCTATCTATCTATCTATCTATCTATCTATCTATCTATCTATCTATCTATCTATCTATCATCTATCTATCTATCTATCTATCTATCATCTATCTATCTATCTATCTATCTATCTATCTATCTATCATCTATCATCTATCATCTATCATCTATCATCTATCTATCTATCTATCTATCTATCTATCTATCTATCTATCTATCATCTATCTATCTATCTATCTATCTATCATCGATTTATAGGTAGTCCTTGATGTATCACTACAACTGAGCCTAAAATTTCAAAACGTTAAGTGAATTTTGCCCCATTTTATGACCATTCTTGCCACAGTTATTTAGTGAATCACTGCAGTTTTTAAGTGAGTAACATGGTTGCTATCTAGCTTCCTTATTGATTTTGCTTGTCAGAAGGTCACAAAAAGTGGGTCTAGACTTTCTTGGTTTTTTTTCTTTTGAAGATGTTTCGCTTCTCATCCAAGAAGCTTCTTCGACTCTGACTGGATGGTGGGGAATGGAAGGATTTATATTCTCTACAGACTTTTAGCTATAGAATTTGGGATGAGCACCTTTTGAATGGGGTGGGAGTAGGAATGGATTTCCAGAGGGAAAAATTGCAAACTACAGGAACCATTTGCACCACTCCGGTGACCCTGAGGACGCAGATAAGCCTCCAAGTGGCCTCAATGACCCTCTAAAAGGCTGCAAATAACCAGCTGTCTGCAAAGAATATAAATCCTTCCGTTCCCCACCATCCAGTCAGAGCTGAAGAAGCTTCTTGGATGAGAAGCAAAACATCTTCAAAGAAAACCAAGGAAGTCTGCTTGCCTCTTGCAAAAGCACCTTTGGTGCTCCGGTTGTTTTGGTTCTCTCTTTGTCTGTCTGTCTGTCTGTCTGTGCATCACCCAATTTTGTACGGTTCCACCACAAATGCGCGAACGACAAAACCGCGCCGACAAAACCGTGCCGATGAATGAGCGCTGAAGCGCGCCGACAACAGCGTGCCGACAGAAGCGCGCTGTAACCATAACCCTAAACCAAACCCTAACCCTAACCCTAACCCTAACCCTAACCCTAACCCTAACCCTAACCCTAACCCTAACCCTAACCCTAACCCTAGCCCTAACCCTAACCCTAAACCTAACCCTAAACCTAACCCTAAACCTAACCCTAAACCTAACCCTAACCCTAACCCTAAACCTAACCCTAACCCTAACCCTAACCCTAAACCTTACCTTAACTTAAATCGCGCTTCTGTCGGCGCGCTTTTGTCGGCGTGCTTTTGTCGGCGCGCTGTTGTCGGCACGCTTTTGACATCGCGGTTTTAGCGCCGCGGTTTTGTCGGCGCGCTTTTGACGTTCGCGCATTTGTCGGGTCACGATTTTGTACCTGTGACTATCTTTGCTTTTTGTTTCTCTTGATTTTCTTCAGAGTAGCTGTTCTTGCAGGCACCCCAGGAGAAAGAGAAGGCTGCCTTAATGACCCAGCTATAATCAATAAGAAGAGTGCCTGACAGAGAATCTCCATGGTTTGCGCATCTTAAGCCTAGGTAAATATTTATACCATTGATTTTTGTCCAGCAATGAGCCTCTTACGGATCTGCTTATCAAAAGCTTTCATCAACAGCTGCTTTCCCAGGGAAAAGATTTGGGTCCCGACCCAACCCTAGGATGTCTCTGGCATTGTCGTTAATTAAATGCAATGAGGACATCTCTTGCAAGATGCAACCAACTTGCTATCAGCGGGTTGCTTATATTTTTTGGCTCCTTTTTATGTAAAGCCCACCGCTCTCCACAAACGAAATGGACAATAAATATACGCTTTTAAAGATAAGAAACAAAAGAGCCCATTAGAATCCAACCGAGTGGTAGGAAAACATTTCCCTTCCGCCTGCCTAATCCCTTTTTCGTAGGACTACTAATCGCCTTAAAGGTAAAAGTTCCCCTCGCACAGATGTGCTAGTCGTTCCCGACTCTAGGGGGTGGTGCTCCTCTCCGTTTCAAAGCTGAGGAGTCAGCGCTGTCCGAAGACGTCTCTGTGGTCATGTGGTTGGCATGACTCAATGCCGAAGACGCACGGAAACGCCGTTACCTTCCCGCCAAAGGTGGTTCCTGTTTTTCTTGTAAATGGGTTTTTATTTTCCATTTTCATTTCGTACAGTCACATATATACTGGGCATAACCGGGGCCATATAACATTAAACAAAAAAACACAGCCATTCCTCTTGTCAACAATACCCCCCAAAATAGAAACCCAATGTACCTCTTCGACCCTCCATACACCCTTTCTTTCGCCCCCCTCCAACTTTCGTTCTTCCCTCCATCGTTCCCCTCTACCCTACTTCCCCCTCCCCCTCTACCACTCCTCTCTCCCAGTACACTCCCTCCCTTCCTTCTCACCCTCCCTCCCATCCTCTCTCCCACCCTCTCTACCCCTCTTTCTTCTGTCCCTCTACTCCTCCCTTCGGTGTATTTCTACTATCTATTAATATATTCAGCTTGTCCTATTTTTACAGTGAAATTAAAGAGCAACAGTATACAAGTGCAGTCGCGTTACTTTAAAATCTAACACATACTATATATCCCCCCTCCCCCCTCCCCCCTAACACCCCACCTCCCTTCCCCCCTGACTTCCCAGAGCCCGTACACGGTATAGGTCCTGTTTTTCTACTTGCATTTTTTACATGCTTTCGAACTGCTAGGTTGGTGGAAGCTGGGACAAGTAATGGGAGCTCCCTCCATTATGTAGAGCTAGGGATTCAAACTGCTGAACTGCCGACTTTTCTGATTGACAAGCCGAGCGTCCTAGCCATGTAAGCGAGCTTAATGTAAGTTAATTCTATTACCATCTTTATTTATTTTGATGGTATTGTTCTTTTTGGATTGTTACTGAATATTGATTACTAGTTTCCTGTTTTGATGAAGAATGTAGATTGTCCAGTTGTCAGCCCTGCAGAATCTTTGGCCTGCTACACTCTCATTAAGGGAGGGGGGCGGAATTAGCATGTGTTGTTTTCAAAATAAAAAATTCCTTTCTAAAAGCTCAAGGTCATCTTTTGTCTCCCAAACCTTTGCACCTGATCGGAAGCAGTTGGGCGTAGGTGCTAGCGTGGAAGAAGAAGATTGGACCATGTGATGGACTGTGGGTGTGGGGACAAGATCATGAACTTTTAACTGGGTGGGATTCTGATGTAACTTCCAGAGTTGGGATCCCACAGCACGATGCCAACATGCCTGCCGTATTAAATTGGAACTTTAAGCATAGTTTTGCCTTCGACTCTGATTTAATTCTGCATGATATTTGGAATGCTGATACCAGCGTCTTTTGGGGCAAAGGCCAAGATCAAGGTCAATTGGTTAAACAAGGCAATTAATCAATTGATCGATCAATCAATCAATCATTGGTCAATACACATATTCCAACAAGCTGCTGAGAATCAATATCCTTGGGCTCCATTGTGCTAATCCATAAAGTGAATATTCTTGGTTTCTTTGGAACAGAACGTTGTGACTGATTCAATGAAGAATAATTAAAAATGGCTTAGTACAGTACTCATAGTAAGCAGGGGTCGGCAACCTGTGGCTCTGGAGCCGCATGTGTCTCTTTCATCCCTCTGCTGTGGCTCCCTGATGCCAGGTGGCTCCACAATTGATAGGGCTTTCGGTTAGGACAGGTAGAGGAAAAAGGAAGCAGCGCTAGGAGGAGACTCTATGGTGGGGGAACCGGACTTCCGATCAGCAGGGGAAAATTGACTCCACGCTAGGAGGAGACTCTATGGTGAGGGAACTGGATTTCAGGTTGGCTCCAGAACTGAACAGGAGGGCTTCCGGTTAGGACCTTCGTGGCTCTTTGAGTGTTTAGGGTTGCCGTCCCCTATAAGGTATCAATGGTATAGGATTTCCTGCCTAAGCAGGGGGTTGGACTAGAAGATCTCCAAAGTCCCTTCCAACTCTGTTATTCTATTCTATTTATACTCCACCATTGTAGACAATGATCTCCACATAGTGCTGATGTGATGATGTGATCTATCAACCAATTGTGGTTGCAAATTGGGATGAAACAAGTGTGGCCTAGCATGATAACTAGTATAGACAGAGTCAGTATAGAATTATGGTTTGTATCATTGACTTTATTTACATGTTATATTTACCAGATCAGTTACAATTTCAATTAGCCAGGCACTTAATGGAATGCTTTGTTAGTAGAAATGCTGGGCCAGTAAGACCTGATTATTTTTTGTGTAATTTAGCATTTTACCAAAGGGAGCCGTTTTGGATAGTTACGGCTCAATGAATTGTGAAAACCAATAGAATGGATTAATTGAGTAACTTAACCAAGCATCTCCTTCCTTCCTTCCTTCCTTCCTTCCTTCCTTCCTTCCTTCCTTCCTTCCTTCCTTCCTTCCTCCCTCCCTCCCTCCCTCCCTCCCTGTCTGTCTCCCTCCCTCCTTCCCTCTTTTCTTTCTTTCTTTCTTTCTTTCTTCCTTCCTCTTTCCTTCCTTCCTTCCTTCCTTCCTTCCTTCCTGTCTCCCTCCCTCTCTCCCTCCCTCCCTCTTTCTTTCTTTCTATCTATCTTCCTTCCTTCTTCCTTTCTCCTTCCTCCTTCCTTCCTTCCTTCCTTCCTTCCTTCCTTCCTTCCTTCCTTCCTTCCTTCCTTCCTTCCTTCCTGCCTCTTTCTTTCTTTTTTTCTTTCTTTCTTTCTATTTATCTATCTATCTATTGATCTTTCTATCTATCAATTGATATCTATCTATCTATCTATCTATCTATCTATCTATCTATCTATCTATCTATCTATCTATCTTCCTCCCACCCTCCCTCCCTCCTTCCTTCCTGTCTCCCTCCCTCCCCGTCTCCCTTTTTCTTTCTTTCTTTCTTCCTTCCTTTTTTTCTTTCATCTATCTATCTTCCTTCCTTCCTCCTGCCTCCCTCCCTCTTTCTTTCTTTCTTTCTTTCTTTCTTTCTTTCTTTCTTTCTTTCTTTCTTTTTCTTCCTTCCTCTTTCTTTCTTTCTTTCTTTCTTTCTTTCCTTCCTTCCTTCCTTCCTTCCTTCCTTCACCTCCTTCCTTACATCATTAATGTCAGTGGGAAAATAGTCGTCATCCTCATCCTCATCTCCTTAATTGCCCATTCTTTTGAATGGCTTTTGATTCTGTCACTAAAAAAAATATATTGAATAACACAATTCAGAGCCAAGGTCTTGTTGAGGTCAGATTTTATGTAAAAATAACATTTATCACACACTTCCCTGACAAAATAAGCCCTGGGATCAATAGTCTGAATGTCAAATCTGCATTGCTTAAACTTCAACAGATTGTTCTGCAGAGGAATTCTTAATATAACTGTATTTTTAATGAGATTTCCCATGTATCCTTCTTGCCTTGTTTACAGTTCTTCTCTGTTTTGCCCTGAGTGGTACAGGGCAGGCAGTCCAGAGGAGTCAAGAGAGGCATTAGCCTGGAGTAATTACGTTTCCATAAATGGGATTAGTCCCATTTATGTCCAGCCCAGCCTCTTGTTGTGGCCCACCAGCAGCCAGCGGAGGTGGCAGCAGAGTTGGACTGTGAGGAGGGTTGGGGAGGAACCTGGGCCAGTCCTGGAGTCTGGGGAAGGCTCTGATGAGGGCTCTGTGTCGGAGGCAGAGAGCGGGCGAGGGCCGTCTGACAGTTATCAGCTGCCTTCAGTGTCAGACATCAGTGAGGCAGATGAACAACTGGAGCCTGTTCCCAGTGTGCACATGCACAGAGCTGCCAGGAAAAGGACAGTTAAGGAACAAGGGTCGACTCGGGAGTAAAGGCACAGGTGAATGCCCCTCCCATAGGAAATAAATAGGAGCAAAAGGGGAGCCGTGTTTGCAGGAGACAATTAGTTCATTGCTTAGAGTGAAGATTTGCTTATCTGAGTACTTGCCTCCCAGAGACTCCTTGCCAAGTATTTCATTGCGCCTCTCCCCACAGCGTTTCCTTAAGTCTCAGTCCCCAGTTGTGCCTTGTGAAGAGGGGCAGGGCGCTGTCCTCCTGAGTCATCTGGTCAGCCTGGTCAACATTTCCACTGCCTGCCCTCTCTCGGCCATCCTGCCCCAGTCCCTCCCTGCTAGCAAGCCATCCCAAGTCTAAGGGGGCCTGGGCAGTGGTGAGTTTCAACATTTTTTTAGAACCTCTTCTGTAGGTGTGGCCTGCTTTGTGGGAGTGGCTTGCCGGCCATGTGACCAGGTGGGAGTGGCTTGCCAGCCATGTGACTGGGAAAGCATGGCCAACTTGTAAAATGTGGTGAAACTCACTTAACAATGCTCTTGCTTAGCAACCAAAATGTTGGCTCAGAAACTCTGGTATTGAAGAGTGCAAGTCTTAAAGCTGTCAAGTTACAAGACCCTCGCACCCCTAACCCTTTAGGGGAAAAAAAAACCCAGGGGTGTTCAAACTTGATAGCTTTAAGACTTGTGGACTTCAACTCCCAGAATTCCTCCTCCAGTCATGTTGGCTCAGGAACTCTGGCATTTGAAGCACGCAAGTCTTAAAGCTGTCAAGTTACAAGACCCTTGCACCCCTAACCCTTTAGAAAAAAAAACCCAGGGGTGTTCAAACTTGACAGCTTTAAGACTTGTAGACTTCAACTCCCAGAATTCCTCCTCCAGTCATGTTGGCTCAGGAACTCTGGCATTTGAAGCACGCAAGTCTTAAATCTGTCAAGTTACAAGACCCTTGCAACCCTAACCCTTTAGAAAAAAAAAACCCAGGGGTGTTCAAACTTGACAGCTTTAAGACTTGTGGACTTCAACTCCCAGAATTCCTCCTCTCGCTCTTCATCTTGATGATGTGTGGATGGATGGAGGAGGAAGCTGGAATCGGTTCTAAACGGCACTATAGATTTGTGGAACCTCTTCTATAGAAGAGGTTAGAACTGGCAGGAACCCACCCTTGGGCCTGTGGCTGCCTCATCCTGCTCCTTCCCTCATTCCTCTGAAGCCAACAAGGCCGCCCCCCTCAACCTCCATCGGTCCCAGCTTTGGCTCGTCCTCCTCCGCGGATCCAGGCTCCAACGGGGGCATGACACAGTGGTTTCACGGGGCCTGTTACATCCTCAAGATGCCTTCGGGAAGAAGTGGATCAAGTCAGATCCAGTGCTTCCCTCCTTCAAAAATACGGGTCCTTGTTTCCAAGGTCCATCTTCGCTATTTAAAAACCAGGTAATCAACGACATCAGTTGGAACCGATACTGTCTCATTAGTTATAAGAAAAGGCTGACATGATTATGGAACTGAGACAGCGAACCAGACTAATTATGGCCACTGAAGGCTGCAGAAATGAGATCACCGCAGACTATTCTTAACTTCCTTCGCCACATTTACTATTGTGCTAGCTTGTCCATTTAATCACAACATCCATTTTGTTGTTGATCATATTGGCTGAATGCAGCTGATCAAGCATGCAGTGGCCACAGTAATTAATTTACTCAATGCATAACTCCAGAATAGATGAAAGAATCAATAGGGGAAGGGGGAAAAAAAGAAGAAGAAGAATATTAGCATCCTGATACTGATTCATCATCATTGAATCTCTGAGGGGAATGTGCTGGGTAGGAGACCTTTCGAGGTATTTCGAGAATTTTGTTGAGAAAGCATTTATCGAAATAAATATTTAGGGAAAAGAGGGACGGAGAAAGGGAGTATAAATGAGATGTATGCTGTTGTCGCTTATTTGCGAACCTTTGGGACACGTAATGGGAGCTCACTCCGTTATGCAGCACTAGGGATTCGAACCGCTGAACTCATTAAACTAAACATAACCCAATCCTGCAACTGTTCACAGCATAACAGAGTTGGAAGGGACCTTGGAGGTCTTCTAGCTCAAGCAGGAAGCCTTATACCATTACAGGTGAATGGCTGTCCAATCTTCTGAAAACCTCTAGTGTTGGAGCATTTACAACTTCTGGAGGCAAGTTGTTCCACTGATTAATTGTTCTCACTGTTGGGAAGTTTCTCCTTAGTTCTAAGTTGCTTCTCTCTTTGATTAGTTTCCACCCATTGCTTCTTGTTCTACCCTCAGGTGCCTTGGAGAATAGTTTGACTCCCTCTTCTTTGTGGCAACCCCTGAGATATTGGAACATTTCTATCATGTCTCCTCTGGTCCTTCTTTTCATTAAACTAGACATACCCAGTTCCTGCAACTGTTCTTCATATGTTTTAGCCTTCAGTGTCCTCATCATCTTTGTTATCTGCATATTATAAATGTTGGGACAGCAGCATTTTTGAATCAAGGTGACAATCCATCAGTTTGTGTGAAGGGAAGGTTAGAGAAAAAAAAGGCTTCTATTTATTTACTTGGCTAAACTTTGCATAGTTCCTGCAGCCGTTCTTCATATGTTTTAGTCTCCAGTCCCCTAATCCTCTTTGTTGCTCTTCTCTGCACTCTTTCCAGAGTCTCCACATCTTTTCTACACCGTGGCGACCAAAACTGAATGCCGTATTCCACGTGTGGCCTTACCAAGGCATTAAAAAGTGGTATTAAGGGAATTTCTCTCCAGCAAAGTCCCGGCAAACAATATTTCATGAGATTTCACAACTACAGACCAGGGGTGGGTTCCTACCGGTGTTGGTACCGGTTCACTTCGCGTGCATGTCAGATGCGCATTGCTTGCGCATGCACAGTTCACTGTAAATTGTTCTGTGCATGTGCAGAAACATGGCAATGGCAGCGGAGACCTGGGAACTGGTTCGGGGGCATGGCCAGCCTGCATCACTGCGACACAGGCCAAATTACCACTAATGGTTCGCCTGAACCAGTGTGAACCGGTAGAAACCCACCTCTGCTACAGAACTTTATTAGGCTTGGAGAGTTGCCAGGCCGATATCTTCCAAACGCCACGCTGCAGCAGAAAATACTTGGCACGATTCCACCCTAATGAATTGAACTAATTGTCTCCTGCAAACTCCACTCCCATTTTGCTCCTCTTTATTCCCTATGGGAGGGGCCATTCACTGTCCACCTGTGCCTTTACTCCCGAGTCAGCCCTTGTTCCTTAGCTTTTCCCTTCCCCTAGCAGTTCTGCGCATGTGCACATTGGGAACAGGCTCCAGCTGTTCTTCTGCCCCACTGATCTCCGACTCCGAAGGCAGCTGATAACTGTCAGATGGCCCTGGGCCCCATCTCTGCCTCTGACACAGAGCCCTCATCAGAGCCTTCCCCAGACTCTAGGACTGGCCCATGTTCCTCCCCAACCTCCTCACTGTCCGAGTCTGCCACCAGCTCCACTGGTGGGCCACAACATCTGGATTACAATCCAGTCCCTCTCCATATAAATGAAATAAACCTGGACGTTTTCTTTTTGAGACTTCGACAGCTCATTTTGGTTGACCTAATCTAAAATTTCATTTAGTGGGAACATTTGAACAGTGGAACTGCTTGCCTTCAGAAGCTGTGGCTGCTCCATCACTCAGGAAGAGATTGGATAGCCATTTGCCCAAAATAGTACAGGATCTCCTGCTTGAGCAGGGGGTTGGACTAGAAGACCTCCAAGCTCCCTTTCAACCCCGTTATTCTGTTATTCTGTCAACTTTGTGTATTTTGCAGTCACGTCATGCTGCTGACAGATCTTCAGCTTGTGAAGAACTCTTCCAAAACATTTCTTACAAGTTCCGTTGCCGTGCCAGATATCCCCTCCTTTATATCTCAACACTTGACTCCCGTGCAATCAAAATAGCTCTGTTTCATGGTAATTAAATGTAAATAAAATGAAGTTCAATTTAATTTTTGGCTCTGATTCCACACATTAGTCTTTGCAGGTACTAGCATGACCCTCAAAGGTCAAAAACGGCACTCTAAACAGTAGAAATTGTATACTCCCGTTTAAAGGTCGAAAACAGGGCTAGATATAATAACAGAGAGAAATACCCTGGAATTATACCAATTGCAGGGGGTAGAAGAGATCACCAGTGAAAGTGGTGCCCTAAATCACCTCTACATGTTCACTCTAAAGTAAGGAAGCAATTTCTTAATTCATTTTGGCAGGACTTTGAAAAAGAAACAGAATAACAGAGTTGGAAGGGACTTTGGAGGTCTTCTAGTCCAACCCCCTGCTCAGGCAGGAAACCCTACAGCACTTCAGACAAATGGTTGTCCAATCTCTTCTTAAAAATTTCCATTGTTGGAGTATTCACAACTTCTGGAGGCAACGTTGTTCCACTGATTAATTGTTCTCACTGTCCATGGAGGTCTTCTAGCTCAAGCAGGAAGCCTTATACCATTACAGGTGAATGGCTGTCCAATCTTCTGAAAACCTCTAGTGTTGGAGCATTTACAACTTCTGGAGGCAACGTTGTTCCACTGATTAATTGTTCTCACTGTTGGGAAATCCCCTGGTCCATTGCTTCTTGTTCTACCCTCAGAAGCATCAACATCTTCCTGTAAATAAGCTTTTTGGGGGGGAGGGGGATAAATATTTATTTCTGAGTTGGAAACATACCGTATATACTTGAGTATAGGCTGACCCGAATATAAGCCGAGGCACCTAATTTTACCACAAAAAACTGGAAAAGTTATTGACTCGAGTATAAGCCTAGGGTGGGAAATGCAGCAGCTACCGGTAAATTTCAAAAATAAAAATAGATACCAATAATGTTTTTGAATATTTATTTCAAAGAAAAACAGTAAACTAGCGGTGTATTCAATGAAATACTTCACTCACCTCATGATGCTGATGTCCCGCTGTGATGATGATGTCCCGTGCAGCCGCGGGAGCGATGTCCCGCCTCCTATGACACACGGCACAGTGATTCCTATCATTGGATCACTGTACCAGAGGAGGTGGGACATCGCTATGTGGCTGCTTGCCATAACAAGGAGGAGGTGGGACATCGCTATGTGGCTGCTTGCCATAACAAGGAGGAGGTGGGACATCGTTGCAGAGCGGCAGGAGGGGGAGGAAGGGGAATCGTGAGACAGCCCTACATTACATTAGAACGTGAGGAGGGGGGATGGTGCGGTGCGCGCTGCGCGGCAAACTGACACAGAGGGAGGGGAAACTCACAGGGGCGCCGGGCCATTCACGAGCGTCACCCAGCGGCATGGCCCCGCCCCTTTTTCTCCTCCATTTCGGGCAAATTTTTCACTGACTCGAGTATAAGCTGAGGTGGCTTTTTTCAGCCCAAAAAGTGGGCTGAAAAACTCAGCTTATACTTGAGTATATACGGTAAGCTACGGGAAATGGGATCTCTGGCCCATCTCATCCCGCAATGTGTTCTTCCCAGCTGACTAAGGAAATCCACCCTCTCCTTGGTTAGTTTCCACCCATTGCTTCTTGCCCTGCCCTCAGATGCTTTGCAGAATAGCTTGACTCCCTCTTCTTTGTGGAAGCGACTCTATCATATCTCCCCTAGTCCTTCTTTTCATTAAACTAAAAAGGTAAAGGGTTCCCTTGCACATATGTGCTAGTCGTTCCCGACTTTAGGGAGCGGTGCTCATCTCCGTTTCAAAACCGAAGGGCCAGCGCTGTCCAAAGACGTCTCCGTGGTCATGTGGCCGGCGTGATTCAATGCCGAAGGTGCACAGAACGCTGTTACCTTCCCACCAAAGGTGGTCCCTATTTTTCTACTTGCACTTTTACATGTTTTCGGACTGCTAGGTTGGCAGGACACATAATGGGAGCTCACTCCGTTATGCAGCACTAGGGATTTGAACCGCTGAACTCATTAAACTAAACATACCCAATCTTGCAACTGTTCACAGCGTAACAGAGTTGGAAGAGACCTTGGAGGTCTTCTAGCTCAAGCAGGAAGCCTTATACCATTACAGGTGAATGGCTGTCCAATCTTCTGAAAACCTCCAGTGTTGGAGCATTTACAACTTCTGGAGGCAACGTTGTTCCACTGATTAATTGTTCTCACTGTTGGGAAATTTCTCCTCAGTTCTAAGTTGCTTCTCTCCTTAATTAGTTTCCACCCATTGCTTCTTGTTCTGCCCTCAGGTGCTTTGGAGAATAGTGTGACTCCCTCTTCTTTGTGGCAACCCCTGAGATATTGGAACATTTCTATCATGTCTCCCCTGGTCCTTCTTTTCATTAACCTGGACATACCCAGTTCCTGCAACTGTTCTTCATATGTTTCAGCCTTCAGTGCCCTCATTATCTTTGTTACTCTTCTCTGCATATTATAAATGTTGGGACAGCAGCACTTTTGAATCAAGGTGACAATCCATCAGTTCGTGTGAAGGGAAGGTTAGAGAGAGAAAAAAGGCTTCTATTTATTTACTTGGCTAAACTTTGCACAGTGGGCTTTTTAGCTGCGCTGTTTTAATTTGTCAGTTCACCTAATTAATGGGCAATGCATTTTTGGGGGGGCATCATGACAGCGCATTAATTTAACAAGTCTCTGCCTTTGATGTATAATGCATATGCTGAAAGACAGAGGCAGATTCAATTTGCATAGGTATTTCGGGTTAAAATACCAGAGGGCTCTGCTTCTTTAAAAATTATAACGATGAAGCATAAAAGCATTTGGCTGTCTTCAAACCCACCACATGAATCAAAATCAAAAGAGAGAAAGCCAACTCAAGCCGGTTTTCATTGAACTAGACATACCCAATCCCTGCACTTGTGCTTCATGTGTTTTAGCCTCCAATCCCCAGTTTGAGTTGTGTTACTTTTAAAGTTTTGTTCTAGTGGTCAAAGAACCAGGCTATGAGTTCTAGTCCTGCCTAAGTCATGAAAGCCAGCTGGGTGACTTTGGACCATTCTCTCTCTCCCCTCCCTCTCTTTGTCTCTCTGTCTGCCTTGGTCCATCTCTGTCTCTCTCTGTCTGTCTCTTTGTCCATCTGTCTCTGTCTGTCTCTCTGTCTCTCTCTGTCCATCTCTGTCTCTCTCTGTCTGTCTCTCTGTCTGTCTCTGTCCATCTCTGTCTCTCTATGTCTGTCTCTCTGTCTGTCTCTGTCCATCTCTGCCTCTGTCTCTCTCTGTCTGTCTCTCTGTCTGTCTCTGTCCATCTCTGTCTCTATCTCTCTCTGTCTGTCTCTCTGTCTGTCTCTGTCCATCTCTGTCTCTATCTCTCTCTGTCTGTCTCTCTGTCCATCTCTGTCTCTCTCTGTCTGTTAATGTTAATGTTTAATAAATTTATATTTATTAATATAGGTGGCGCAGTGGTTAAATGAAGCACTGCAGGCTACTTCAGCTGACTGCAGTTCTGCAGTTCTGCAGTTCAGCTGTTCAAATCTCACCAGCTCAGGGTTGACTCAGCCTTCCATCCTTCCGAGGTGGGTAAAATGAGGACCCAGATTGTGGGGGCGATATGCTGCCTCTGTAAACCGCTTAGAAAGAGCTGAAAGCCCTATGAAGCGGTATATAAGTCTAACTGCTATTGCTATTGCTATATGCCGCCCAATCCCAAAGGACTCCGGGCGGCTTACATAAAAACAATTTAAAATACTAAAAAATTTAAAAAATAGAATGACAGGGAAGTTAAAAGACACAACATGCACTCAACCTTAGTGGGGTTGGACCTCATTCAAGAGGTCAACAGCCCCAGGCCTGCCGGAATAGCCAGGTCTTAATAGACTTATGGAAGGCCGAGAGAGTGGGGAGGGTCTGGATCTCTGGGGGGTAGATCGTTCCATAGGGCCGGGGCAGCTACAGAGAAGGCCCTTCCCCCGTTGGGCCACCAGACGACATTGTCTAGTCGACGGCACCCGGAGAAGGCCCATCCTGTGAGATCTTATTGGATGCTGGGAGGTATGTAGCAGAAGACGGTCTCATAGATATCTGTCTCTCTGTCTGTCTCTGTCCATCTCTGTCTGTCTCTTTGTCTGTCTCTGTCCATCTCTGTCTCTGTCTCTCTCTGTCTCTGTCTCTACCTTTGTCTGTCTCTGTCTCACTTTCTGTCTGTCTCTGTCCGTCTCTCTCTCTCTGTCTCTCTGTCTCTGTCTCTTTCTCTCTGTCTCTCTCTCTCTTTCTGTCTCACTCCCAGTCTCTGTCTCTTGAGGACATTGTGTAGCATATGTTCATCACCTTGACTTATTCATAAAAATACTAAAGTTAGCATACAAGCAAACAAATTTTTAAAAAAACGGATGGATGGGTGGATTCATTACTTCTGTTTTGGCTCAGTGCTGTATTAATCTAGGTTTTATTTTAGCACACATGGTTTTGCATTTAAATGCCCATTTAAACATGCAGAGGACGTGTAACTTCAGAAATATTTTCTCTCCAAAATATGTATTCCCAGAGTTGTGCTTTAAAAATACAGTCTGATGCTTGTGAAGAGCTGTTGCATAAATGCTAAATGGTATATAAATTCTCCCGAGATGGGTTTTTTTTTCCTGGCTTCGGAATTCACAAAGATCAAATTCCTAAGAAATGCCAGGGGAAGAAAACTGAACTGTTGCATGCAAACAGCATTTTTAAAACAGTATCATGGATGTGCTCCTCAAATATATATATATGATCTGGTTTATCTTAGGAGTTTTAAGGAGTGATTTTATTTTATGTGTTTTGTAAGCCATCCCGAGTTACCTGCTTAAAGATGGGCCAGAATATAAAATTGCTAAATAAATGAATAAATAACTGATATCTGTCCGAGATATCACTGGCAACTCCTCCTGACACAGAAAAAAACAAAATTAATGAGCTGGAAGCAAGCTGTGTCCCCTCCAAAAAAAGAAGTCATAAAGATAAAACATCCTTTTGTTCAAAGGGAAGCCAGTGTGGTTAACCCCCAACAAATGCCCTCTTTTCTCCCCTTCATCTTGTTTACCATTCCATCTAATTGTTGAGCAAGTGAGAAATCTGCAAA
Source organism: Thamnophis sirtalis (assembly GCF_051295495.1). Classification (NCBI taxonomy): domain Eukaryota; kingdom Metazoa; phylum Chordata; class Lepidosauria; order Squamata; family Natricidae; genus Thamnophis; species Thamnophis sirtalis. The sequence continues at coordinate 6,357,940 of NW_028261388.1, read as the reverse complement.
CGAAAGACCACCATTGGATTCAAAGGTGCAGTTTTATATGCAATAAAAATGAAACAGAAATTTATGTATATAAAAGTGAAATGCCACTCATGCAGCATCACAAAATCTCCAGAACCGTAAAGCCTACAAAATTGAAATGTGTTATGTATGTTCCTCATGGCTTCTAGGTGCTCGCTAAGAAAGGATTTTTCGAAAGGACCACCAGAGCATTAGTATTTCCTACATTATTATTAATATACTCTGATGCTAAGGAGTTCGATGATCTACTGCCCCTCCCCACCTGATAGGAACTCTGTTCCAACTGCCACTTGGGCATGGCCAGCACGTGACTCATCCGGCCTGCATGCTGGGAGCTTGGAGAGGAGCCTGAGGGAAAGGAGGGGATAAGATAGGAGAGGCTTCTGTAGGGAGAAAAGGGGATAGGAGCAGTGATGGTATTTCTATTTTGTTCACTACTGGTTTGGTAGCGGGAGTGCGCCTGGTCTACCCAGTGCAAAGAGGAAACATGCCAGCAGTTTGGGGAGTGGCATTAAGCTGGCCATGCCCACCCAGTTGGCCATGGCCAGTGAGTGGAGTCAAGCTGGCCATGCCCACCCAGTTGGCCCCACCCATCCAGTCACCCACAACCACCCAGCCTCCCAAGGTCAACCACAGCTGATGTTGCCCTCCATGAAATCAAGTTTGACATCCCTGCTCTAGCTCCCGGAACTGAGGTTTTGTGCAGAGAGGATGAGAGTCTCTTTGTCTCCTGACTTTTAAAAGTTTAGTTATTTGTTCTGACCCCCCCCCCTTCTTCGTTCAGGAACGAAATCCAAACCAAACGTACGAAATAATGTTTGAATCAGTCCAGGCTCTCGCTGGCTGCAAGCCCAAAATAAACAAAGAGATAATCACTGGCACAAGTCCTACAACCCTACACAGCACTGCAAACAGGCTTCTCACAGCAAGCCACTTCTCCAAGTTGGTTTCTCTTAATTCCTGAACGTTGACTTCTGCAAGAAGGGCGTGGCACAAGCAGTCTCTTTTATAATCAGGAGAGGATCTTAATGAGCAACAGCTGCTCGTAATCACCTCCTGTAATTACTCAGTTGTTCTTTACGCCGAGTAGCCCTTCGCCTGCGTGCATCCCGGAACAACTCAGAGGTGGTTTCTGTGTCATTCTCTCTTGTCTCCTCCCCACTGATCCAAGGATCAGGCGTCACCTGGTGACCAGCTAGTCTCTCTGTGCCCTGCTCAGAGTCAGAACCCTGTCCAGGGTCCTCCTCATCCTCCAGGGCCGACTCATAAGACCCCTCGCTGTCGGAGTCTGGTGGCAGCTCCAAAGACTCCTGCCGAGCCACAACAATTATTGTACCATGGGTATGGTTGCCTCATGAATGCTAGGTTCCTCTTTAAGGTGAAATCTTCAAATCAGGGACGTGCACTCACTAGAGGCAGGGGAGGCGAGGCCTCACCAGTCTCCTCAGGAAAAGGAAGGAATTTTAAAGATTTTTTCTAAAATAATTAAGGCCAAGCTAGTTGCTACCAGACTTCAACTCACAGTGACTTGAAGTGTACATAGTGTTTAAGTATAGGAGGAGGCCAGAGAACTCGGGGCCTCCTTTGAATAAGGATTTTTTTGCCTTTTAAGGGTTAACCAAGTCTCCACGAGCCCCGCTTCCCTCGCCGGACTTTCCGGCAATAGATGACAGCATTCCGCTCCCGCTGCTTTCTCCCAGAGCTCCGGCAGGCCTTGCGGAGTGCCAAAAGGGGAGGGGGCTTCTTGGAACACCCCCACCCCTCTTCGCCATTTCCTCCTGGGGCTGCTGGCTGGGAGACCGCGGCTCTCGCTCCAGCCTGCTGCGGGGGGGGCGGGGCGGGGGGAAGCCGCTTTCTTTATTTTTGCCTCACCAGCCAGAAGCCTCACCGCACTTCACTGCTTCAAATAGAGACCAAAGAATCATCTATCTAAATATTTTAGCTGCTTTGGGCACCTTCCAACTCCAGGATTCCATGATATTTTAAGCTTTTGGTGATGGTTCCCATAGAAACTTCATATTGACACAGATTTGTATCAAACCATTCAATATTTCACGGGCATTTTTGCTTTCCATGGTAGAGAGGCACCTTGGCTATCTATACTTGGCTCACCACTGGAATGTAAAAAATTTTTTTTAGCCAGCTCCCTCTATTATTCAAAAGGAGCGACCCAAGCTTGATCAAAGCCCAATCGGTTATTAAAAATTGAGCAAAAAAAATTGCTTGACGCAAGGGGAAAATACAAATTGCATCCAAGTCACCTGAATTATACATGCATCCTATTGATCAGACTGGATTCCCCAAAGATCATTATCAAGAGTTAAGAAGAAGTCTGGGAAACTTTTGCCTTGCAAATGTGAAGGTAGAGGTTCCTCTCGCACATATGTGATTGTCGTTCCCGACTCTAGGGGGTGGCGCAATGGTGAAATCTAATATTTTCCACCACCAGTTCGGTGGGCTTGGCTTGGTGGGGGTCATGTGACTAGGTGGGCATGGCCATCTCTTCCCCCTCCCACTTTTCTGATGATCGCCGCGTGATCGTTGGATGCTATTTTTTTAAAACCTTTTAAAAGCATTTTTTCCCTGCTGGTTCGGGAGAACAGAAGAACAGACTAACAGATTTGGAAGGGAGTGCTAGTCAATCCCCCTGCTCAAGCAAGAGACCCCCTCCCTCCCAGAAGTGACTTCCGGTTTGGCCATAGGACCATTTTTTGCCCTCCGGAGGCTCCCCTGAAGGTCCAGGTTGGCTGTAGGACCAGTTTTTCGTGCGGACAAAAAATGGCCTCAAAAGAAGGCCAAAGTCAGCTGTGGTGCTCCTTTGCATGCCCTAACAAATGGCTCCATGTGCCCCCTGTGGATGTGTGCCATACGTTTGCCACAGTGGTGGGGTTCAAATAATTTAACAACCGGTTCTCTTCCTTAATGACCAGCTGGGTAGGCGTGGCTCTGTGATCATGTGACTGAGTGGGTGTGGCCAACTCAATGTCACTAAGGTTGATGGGCGCTTCGCCTTAGCTGTTGCAATGTCATAAGGGTTAACCAGAGAGGCAGTTTCTGTAAGCAGGGCAACAAAAATTAGCTAGAAACAACACCAGAATGTTTCCTTCCTGCCTTCCTTACAGGATTAGCCCTGTAAAGTGGAAAAAAACCAAAATGAGATTTCTTCCAACAATCGGTTCTCTAAACTGCTTAGAAAATTAACAACCAGTTCTCACGAATAGGTGCGAACCGGCTGAATCCCACCACTGGTTTGCCATCACGGCTCTATACCATTTTAGGCAAATGGTTGTCCAATCTCTCCTTAAAAACCTCTTGTGATGAAGCACCCACAAATTCTGGAGGCAAGCCGTTCCGCTGGTTAATTGTCCTCACTGTCAGGAAATTTCTCCTTAGTTCTAGGTTGGATCTCGATCGAATGATCTTCCATTCTTGTTACTTCTTGTCTTGCCTTCAGGCGCTTTAAACATTTTCCTTCATTCATAGCATTCCCCTATTCAAATGGTCACTCATGCCCTCTTCACCTCAAGACTGGATTACTGTAACACGCTCTACATGGAGCTGCCCCTGAAGAGTGTTCGAAGACGACAGTTGGTCCAGAACGCAGCTGCACGAGCGATAATGGGTGTACCTAGATACACCCATGTTACACCTATCCTCCTTGAGCTGCACTGGCTCCCCATTGGTCTCCGGACCCACTTCAAGGTGCTAGTCGTTACTTTTAAAGCCCTACATGGTATTGGACCTGGCTACCTGAGAGACTGCCTCCTGCCATTCACCTCCCAACAACCAATAAGATTGCACAGGTTGGGCCTCCTCCGGGTGCCGTCGACTGGACAATGCCGGCTGGCGGCCCCCCGAGGGAGGGCCCTCTCTGTACCTGCACCGGCCCTGTGGAATGATCTACCCGCAGAGATCCGGGCCCTTACCACTCTCCCGGCCTTCCGTAAAGTGATTAAGACCTGGCTGTTCCGGCAGGCCTGGGGCTGTTGATTAATATCCAGCCCCACTTGACTGAATGAATGATGTATTAATTTTAAATATTGTATTTTTTAAATTTTTTAAATGCTTTTATTTTGCTGTGAGCCGCCCAGAGTCCCAATGGGAGTGGGCGGCATACAAATTTTATTAAACTCAAACACAAACTCCCCAAATAACTTATTTCACAACATCTTTAAAATACAACAGGAAAAAGGTTAGCTTATATCAGCAAATCCAAAGATTTGGCGAAGGCTTGTGAGCTATTTATAAAGACAGCATCAGTAGACTTGTTCTCCTGTTAGCGGCTGACCATTTTCAGACTGTTGCACATAGCTCCATGCCTTCCTAATGCTGCAAATGTTATCTGGTTAGGCAGTGGAACATCTGCGCAGAGTCAACCAAGCTCAGAGAGCACTGAGGATTCCAAAGAACTGATGCCTATGAAGCAGAAATTCAGAGTTAACAGACTATTCAGCTGGAAACAACAGAATGATAGAATTGGAAGAAACAGTTAGGAATATAATCTAACGGTTGGGTCGGCAATATATACATCATGTAACAATGTTGTACCTGTTTCTTTAAATCATACTGTAAAATGTGATTGGTTGCTGTTTCCTCAATCGGCCATAAGAGGGAGCCAGAATGACTGTTAGCTCTCTCTGTTTGTTAGATGCTGGGCTGATCTGATCTGAGTGTTTTTGGCAGCTGGCTGTTAGAAAGTGCCGTGAGCTATTGTAAGTTTTGCAACTGTTACCAAACTTTGAATACTGAACTGATTATATGATACTGGACTATGTTATTTGGATTATCCCTTAACTGAAAGACATTGATGACTGACTGTCTTATCCGTGTATGACTTGGACTGTTTGATGGACTCTAATACCTCTATTTCCACGAAAGTAAAAGCCTATTTAAACTGCAGTGTCTCTGTATGCTGGTTTGTGTGTTCTCCAACACAACTCTCACAACGCTTCGCTGAACGCACTCGCTCTCCCAACGGGGAGCTTACCTAACAGAAACCATAGAGGTTTTCTAGTCCAGACCTCTGCTCAGGCTAATACCACTCTGTAAAGCTTTAGACTCACTGGAGAGGAGCCTCATGCTGGGAAAGATTGAGGGCAAAAGAAGAACGGGACATCAGAGAATGAGGTGGCTGGATGGAGTCACCGAAGCAGCTGGCGTGAGCTTAAATGGATTCTGGGGGATGGTAGAGGACAGGAAGGCCTGGAGGAACGTTGTCCTTGGGGTCACAATGGGTCAGATATGACTCTGCAACGAACAACTCCAAAGCTTTAGTAGGACCACACCTAGAGCACTGCATCCAGCTTTGGGTCACCACAATATAAAAAGGACGTTGAGACCAGTGATGAAATTCATTTTTTTTTTTACTACTGGTTCTGTGGGCGTGGCTTGTTGGGCATGGCAGCAGAAGAATACTGTAAAATCTCCATTCCTATCCAACTCTGGGGCCAGCCAGAGGTGGTATTTACCGCTTCTTTGAACTACACAAAATCAGAACCTATTGAATTTCACCCCTGGTTGAGACTCTAGAAAGACTGCAGAGAAGAGCAACAAAGATGATTAGGGGACTGGATGATAAAACATATAAAAAATGGTTACTCCACAAGGGGGCTCCCTCCCCCTCTACAGCACTCCGCAAAGGGGGGAAATCCAACATTAGAAATTACGTTCGGTCCCGACATTTTCCCCTATAAATAAATACCCGGGCAACGCCGGGCTATCAGCACTAGTTGACTTTATAAAGCATCCGAGGGATCTATTGCTGGAAGACCGGCAGTAACCAGGGCTCTTGCGGTTAATTCTGTGGAGAGGAATTGCTGATTTTGGCCACCGAGGAAGAGATGCTTCTTATAATTAGCTTTCATTTCACACCGAATGGAACAAACTAGAGATGAAAACTCCATCGGCAAGAGATACACATCATAATTGCTTGAAAATTTCCAGGAAAGGATCTGTTTTGGACTATTCCCTGGGGATCTGAGACACTGTAGCCATCCTTTGAGGAGGAAGGACATAGACTCTCTCTCTCTAGATATACAAATAGGTGTGTGTGTGTGTGTGTGTGTGTGTGTGTGTTCCAGCATCTGGAACGCCTCGAGCAATTTCAACCAAACTTGGTACACAGATGACTTATTCTCTGGAAACAAATACTGTGTGGTAAGACACCCCTAACTCCCCCCCCCCGCAGGGTGTGTGTTCTGTTAAGACACATCCGTTTGTGCCTTAAAATGGCTTCTACTGTACTGCCGTAAAATGGCTGCTACTGTACAGCGCAGTGGAGTTGCCATGGTAACGGCTTCACAGTACTCCACAAGGGGGCTCCCTCTAGTAAGGGGGAAAATCGAACATTAGAAATTACGTTTGGTCCGGATATTTTCAACAAGGCTTTCATTATTTTTGAGGACAAATGTATGGCTTCTGGGGGCACAGGAAAAACTTTCATAACTAATTTAATTGTCGCCGAATCAGGTTGAGGATCAGGTTTGTTTTATTTATATGCTGCCCTATTCCCAAAAGGGACTCAGGGCGGCGAACAACTCAAGCGGGAAAGGGAACACACAAATACAAGACAAGCATTTAAGATAGCCAACAACCACACCTGTCGAGAGGGGAAGGGAGCTCATCAACCCCAGGCCTGCCGACACAGCCAGGTTTTAACGGCTTTTCAGAAGGCCAGGAGAGAGGTGAGGGTCCGAATCTCCGTGGGGAGTTCGTTCCAAAGGGCCGGAGCTGCAACAGAGAAGGCCCTCCCCCGGGTCGTAGCCAGATGGCATTGGCTGGTAGACGGAACCCGGAGGAGGCCGACCCTGTGCGATCTAATGGGTCTTTGGGAGGTAATTGGCAGCATGCGGTCTCTCAAGTACAGGGTTTTAGCAATAGCAATAGCAGTAGACTTATATACCGCTTCATAGGCCTTTCAGGCCTCTCTAAGCAGTTTACAGAGAGTCAGCATATTGCCCCCAACAATCTGGGTCCTCATTTTACCCACCTCGGAAGGATGGAAGGCTGAGTCAACCCTGAGCCGGTGAGATTTGAACCGCTGAACTGCTGATCTAGCAGTAGCCTGCAGTGCTGCATTTAACCACTGCGCCACCTTGGCTTTTTCCTGTCTAATGCAGGATTAGGTTAAATAAATATCCGGGCAGCACCGGGTTATCAGCTAGTAGAGAAACATAGAATTAGAATTTTTGGTTTGAGAGAAGTACCAATAGCCTTTTCTTAACTCTTCAGTGATAGTGATTCTTGGGAAAGATGGAAAATTTGAAATATTTAAAATATGTAGAATTCCCAATTGCTTCATACCTAGTAAATAATCAGAATATTGTTTCAATGTCTAGTTTGGTTTTTTTCACCCTTTCTACTTTTCTGCATTGTTTCTTTGTGTGTGTGTGTGTGTGTTAATTTAATAGAGCATATTAAAAAGCAGAGGCATCATCCTGCCAACAAAGTATAGAATAGAATAACAGTTGGAAGGGACTTTGGAGGTCTTCTAATCCAACCCCCTGCCTAGGCAGGAAACCCTACATCATTTCAGACAAAGGTGCGTCTAGTCAAGGCGATGGTTTTCCCAGTTGCAATGGATGGCTGTGAAAGTTGGACCTTAAGGAAGGCTGAGTGCCAAAAAGTGGAGACCTTTGAACTCTGGTGCTGGAGAAGACTCCTGCGAGTCCCTTGGACTGCAAGGCAATCAAACCAGTCAGTCCTAGAGGAGATCAACCCTGGCTGCTCTTTAGAAGGCCAGATCCTGAAGATGAAACTCAAATGCTTTGGCCACCTAATGAGAAGGAAGGACTCCCTGGAGAAGAGCCTCATGCTGGGAACGATGGAGGGCAAAAGAAGAAGGGGATGACAGAGAAGGAGGTGGCTGGATGGAGTCGCTGAAGCAGTCAGTGTGAGCTTAAATGGAGTCCAGAGGATGGTAGAGGACAGGAAGGCCTGGAGGAACATTGGCCCTGGGGTTGCGATGGGTCGGACCATGACTTTGCAACTAACAACAACAAATTTAGTAGAAGGAAATCATTTAGAATTTTATTGGTGTGCAAAAATGTAAATAAAGGTAATAGATGAACTGTAAAATACAAAATAAAGTTACAGCTAGCGTTTTACTTTTACATATTTAGAGAACAGTTGCCATTTCTATAACAATAAACTAATCAGCAAAACCCAAGGTCAACATTTCATTTTCCCCACTGTTTTGAGCATGAAACCTAGAAGTGATTTCCAAGTGGACTTTGCTGCATTATTTTCTGAGTATAATGAATTGAATTAAATTGAATTGGCTTGAGTTGAGTTGAGTACTTTATTTGGCCAATTGTTGATTACACAGACAAGGAATTTGCCACTGCTGCAGAAGGTCTCATTGTATGTGCAAAGCAACGAAATAATAACCATCATTATCATCCTTTTAAAAGTTTTTATTAAACATTTTAACCTTTAAAAACAGAAAAAAAACACCAACAACAAATACAGAAAAAAAAACAAGACGCATACAACAATATAAAATAGTTTTACAGCCTTCTGAATCAGCTTACATAATTAGCTTTTATAGTTCTCTGTTGTGGCCCGGCAGGAGCTGTTGGAGCTGCCACCAGACTCCGACAGCGAGGGGTCTTATGAGTCGGCCCTGGAGGAGGTGGAGGACCCTGGACAGGGTGCTGACTCCGAGCAGGGCAAGGAGAGACTGGTTGGCCACCAGGTGGCGGCGGAGCCTTGGATCAGAGGGAGTGTTCAGGAAAACACTTGTGAGTTGTTTCAGGATGCACTCCGTCAAAGGGCTACTCGGCGGAAGGAACAACTGTGTAACTACTGTAATGCGCTCTACGTGGGGCAGCCCTTGAAGAGCATTCGGAGACTTCAGCTTATCCAGAATGCAGCCGCGCGAGCGATTGTGGGTGCACCTCGGTACACCCACGTTACACCTATCCTCCGCGAGCTGCACTGGCTGCCTGTTGGGCTCCGGATACGTTTCAAGGTGCTAGTCGTTACTTTTAAAGCCCTACATGGTATTGGACCTGGGTACTTGAGAGACCGCCTCCTGCCAATTACCTCGCTACGACCAATTAGATCCCACAGATTAGGCCTCATCCGAATACCATCCGCTAGCCAATGTCGACTGTCGACCCCTCGGGGGAGGGCCTTCTCTGTGGCTGCTCCGGCCCTCTGGAACGATCTCCCTGTGGAGATTCGGACCCTCACCCACCCTTCAGGCTTTCCGCAAAGCTATCAAGACCTGGCTGTTCCGGCAGGCCTGGGGCTGACGAGTTCCCAGCCCCACTTGAATTGTTGCGACTGTGGTGTTGTTTTTAATCTGTGTTTTTTTGTATTTGTTTCGTCTTTGTTTGTTGTTGTATTCCCCCCCCCCCCTGTTTGTTAGCCACCCTGAGTCCCTCGGGAATAGGGCAGCATACAAGTGTAATAAACATACAAACATACAACATACAATTGTAGGAGATGATTGTGCTTAGCTGACGCTGATTAAGATCCTCTCCTGATTATAAAAGAGACTGTTTCTGCCACGCCCTGTTTGCAGGAGTCAACGTCCACGATTCAGAGAAACCAACCTGGAGAAGTGGTTTGCTGTGAGAGTTTGTTTGCGTTGCCTAGGTTCGTAAGAATTACTGCCAGAGTGCTTATCTCTTTGTTTATTTTGGGCTTGCAGCCAACGAGAGTCTGGACTGATTAAAAGTATTCTTATTTACGTTTGCTTGTGGCTTTCGTTTCTGGACGGAGAAGGGGGGCTCAGAACGGTTCTCTATTCTACATTGCCTTCCTATCAATTTTAACATCTGTAATAGTGTAATAACAATTGTACTCACAGCTGTAACAATAACAATTTGTTCAACTCACCATTATATTTACATTATGGTCAATACCTTAAGTTTGATAGTAATTAGTAACCTTGGTTAATTTTTATTCAATACTAGTTTAGAAAAAGCAAAAATCACATTTCTATTTCCTGTTCTGGCTACTGTTTTCTAGCCACTTATACATTCTATTCCATATTTTATAATAATCTGATTCTTCTCTTTCTTTTAACTCCATGGTTATCATTATCATCCTAATACCGATAAGATGGAGTAGTAAAGAAGAGAATAAGAAGGATAATAATACTACAACCCTACTACATGGGTAAATATACATACCTATATTAGTGGTCAGTGGGATTTAAAATTATGAATTTAGTAGTCCCTGAGATCCGAAAGGTTGGTGATCCCTGTTCTGAAGGGTGACTTACAAGGAATAGCAGTAGCCCTTAGACTTATATTCCGCTTCACAGTGCTTTACAGCCCCTCTCTAAGCAGTTTACAGAGTCATCCTATTGTCCCCCAACAATTTGGGTCCTCATTTTACCCACCTCAGAAGGATGGAAAGCTGAGTCAACCTTGAGCCGGGTGAGATTCGAACTGCCAAATTGCAGGCAGCCGGCAGTCAGCAGAAGTAGCCTGCAGTACCGCACTCTCACCACTAACGCCACCGTGGCTTCATCCTCAAGAAGGATCTTCCATTGGGTCTTGGTGGCTAAAGATTGTATTATTGCATATCACATGTCTTATAGATTTCAGAGATCTATTAAACAACACTTTTTCAGTCTGGCTAGAAGATCTGGGGACCGTCGTCTGCTTAGGAATGTATTTATTCCGCACATTTATCTCATTTCTCCCCAGGAAATGGAGAAATTCAGCAGTCATTGTTTCTTGACAAGATAATCATTATCTTCTCGTGTAGGCTGGGCTACGTGCCAGCAATTTCCATAGCTGAGTGTTGAGTTCACCCTGGCAAATGACAATAACACAACAACATCACAACCTTTCTCCCAGAAAGTAAAGGTGATGAAGACAGAAGAAAGCAGGTGCAATAAAATTAGTCTCGTCGAATTAGTTCTTCTTGTCTTTTTTGGGAAAAAAAAATCTTCCCAGAATTGGTTAATCCTAAATTTAATATTTAATATGATTTAGTATCTATGTATTTGCTTCCCTTTTGGGCTACCATGTTCCTAGGTGATTCCTGGTCATTTACAATATAACGGTAGCCCTACACTTACCACTGGTTTTTTAGCAACCCTTCAAAGGTACAAACGGCGCTGAAAAAAGTGATCTATGACCATTTTTCATACTTATGACCATTGCAGCATCTCTGCGGTCACATGATCCAAATTCGGACGCTTGTCCCGTATTCATGACGTCCTGGGGTCATCTAATCACCTTTTATGACCTTCTCTATGGTGGAGCCAGATTCACTGAATAACTGTGTTACTAACTTGACTGCTGCAGTGATTCACTTAACAACTGCATGAAGAAAGTGAGGCAGGAGGGGGTGCACAGGTAAGCCCACCAGATGGCTGGACAGGTTAGGTGGTCCTAATAGGCTGAAAACTATAAATTCATATTAGCTTGACATTTCACTCTAGTCCACTTTGACTTCTAACTTCCTCCTAAGTCTTACAAATATTATGGGAACATGTCGCAAGCTTCTGCACAAGGATGGCACACGGAAGTAATGTGGGTGTAGAATAACTCAAAATAGCCAAATGACAGAATAATGCGGGCATTATCTCAGCACTTTTTCTGTCTTGTTTTTATGACTATCAGGATTCACTTCTGTATTGTAACTTTTGACTTCTCCATTGTATTTTTCCGAAATGTATTTCCCTGTCCTAAGCAGGGGGCTTGGACATTCAAAATGTATACGCCTATTGTAACGCCTACTGATCTACGAAGTTTGATTAAAAAGTATAAAATCACTGCCCAGGCAGTTCAGTTTTGGTGTGCAACACTCTGAACTCTTGACGCATCAATAAAGCTGTTTTTCTCGCACCTTCGTGGTCTCGAGTCCTGATCTTTCGTAAGTAGATTGCTAAACCAAACCTCAATCTGCTGCTACAAAAGGACATAAAATGGGGCAAGATGTAGTTAACTCGCTTAACAATGGAAATTTTGGACCCAGCTGTGGTTATATACAGGCCAAGAACTACCTGTAGAAGAACATTTTCCTCTTCTTCCTACTTCCAAACCCAACTTAGTCTTTTTAGTTGAGCATAGTCTGCAAATAATTCATATTGAGGAAGATTTCTATACTGCTCCTGGATTGTTCTGGTGCACCTGGTTCAGTGGGGGGTTTCAAATTTTTTTAGAACCTAATCTGTAGGTGTGGCCTGTTTTGTGGGAGTGGCTTGGCAGTCATGTGACTGGATGGGAGTGGTGTGGCAGTCACTGACTGGCTGGGAGTGGCCAACTTGATGTCACTCACCAGGAGATGTTATGGATTGGGTAAAATGTGGGGAAGCTCACTTAACAATGCTCTTGCTTAGCAACCAAAATTTTGGGCTCAATTGTAGTCATAAGTCAAGGACTATCTCTGCCTTCCTCTACATGGCAGCCTACAGCATGGCTCTTTGGCTGGCTTCCTGCCTCCTCCTGTGGTCTCCTCAGTGCTCGCATGTGCTCTCCCTTCTCAAGTGTAGTTTGATTGCAGGTGGAGCCACGTTGCCTTTTCAAACTTGTAATCAGTGAAGCTGGGCTGGATTTTTTTATAGCTTTATTCAGCTGTGTGTGTGTGAGAGAGAGAAATGGATGGGGGCCTGGGGAAGAAGTCACTATACTTGGGGAGGGAGAGCATGAGCGAGCACTGAGAAGACCACAGGAGGAGGCAGGAAGCCAGCCAAAGAGCCATGCTGTAGCACACACATTTCCCCCAGATTGGCTATGTAAAAATCCATCTCAGCTTCACTGATTACAGGTTTGAAAAGGCAACGTGGCTCCGCCTGCATCAAACTACACTTGGGGAGGGAGAGCCAGGGTCCTTCCCTCCAGCTTTTGGCCAAAGCCCCACACAGCACCAGGAGGATGAAGGTTGAATTCCTCCCCCTACCTCCAACCCACACGTACCTTTTCCAGCTGCTACAGAGAGGACTTCAATGCTGCTCTTGCCTCAGGTCCTCTGAAGAAGCCCCGCCCTCACTTCCTTCTCTTTGAGAAGCGCCTTGCAAACGGGGGCAGGGCAGGGCAGCGTACCAATATGGGGTTGTGGCCATGTTGCCGTGGAACAGGTATGCAAAAGTACGGCAAATTTCTGGCACTGGTACGCCCGTAGTGGTGCATACCGGCCAGAACTCACCTCTCTGCTGGTTCCGTTATGGCCAATTTAGTTAGAAGGTGCTTACGGTATCAATAGCAATAGACTTATATACTGCTTCACAGTGCTTTACAATCTGGGTCCTCATTTTACCCACCTCGGAAGGATGGAAGGCTGAGTCAACTATCTTGAGCCAGTCAGGATCGAACTCCTGATAGTGAGCAGTGTAAACCTGCAATACTGAATTGTAACTATTGTGTCCCCTAAGCTTGCTTCCTTGCTTCCTTGCTTCCTTGCTTCCTTGCTTCCTTGCTTCCTTGCTTCCTTGCTTCCTTGCTTCCTTGCTTCCTTGCTTCCTTCCTTCCTTCCTTCCTTCCTTCCTTCCTTCCTTCCTTTCCTCCCTCCCTCCCTCCATTCCTTCCCAACAGATTTCTATACCCCTTCACTGTGCTTTTCAGCCCCCTCTAAGCAGTTTACAGAGTCAGCCTCTTGCCCCCAACAATCTGGCTCTTCATTTTACCCACCTCGGAAGGATGGAAGACTGAGTCAACCTGGAGCCAGTCAGGATCGAACTGCCGGCAGTGGGCAGAGTTACCCTGCAATGCTGCATTCTAACATTGTTCGTTGTTGACCAGGTTTTTATAGGCAGGGATTCTGTTGTTCGTACTTTCTTCTTTAAAAAAATTGTTATTTTTTTCCCTTCTCCTCGCCAGTCAACATTGAAACTATGCAAACAGATGGTTCTCCGTGAAACTGGGCAGATGACAACTTTCAAGTAAGTAGTGTTGGGAGATTTCTTTGCGATGTTTGGGGACAGACAAGACAGCTGTCCCCAAATATCTTAATTGCAGCATTTAACAAAGTTCTAATTAATGTAATGTTGTTTTTATGATTATATTAATGCGGCATCCATTAGCACTCTTACACCCTGCGCAGGTTATATTTGGAAAATCCAAATAAGCTGATGGAAGGTACTAATGAAGCATGGAATTTTTGGCAGTTGGCAGAAGCCGTGATTTTTCCATTGCACCTTTTGAGAGAGAAAAAAACAATCCCCGATGAATTTCACGTTATAAATCTTTCTCCCTCATATCTACTATAGATCTTTGAGAGCCAATCTGCAGCTCACAACTGACAGCATCTGACAGATTGTCCCGGGACAGGCAGATTCTAAATCCTGAGCACACTGGTATGAGCTCGGGAAAGAAAGCTATGCATTGGGATGGGGGGTGGGGGGACGGACACCCATGAGTGTGGGTTTGTGTGATGAAAGAAAAGGATTGATGTGGGGCTTATGTGTTTGGGGAGTCGGAGTGTTTGGTGACAGTGTGTGAGTATTTTCGAGAATGGGAATCCGCTCGGAATAATGGTTAGCAAAGCGTGGCGATAAACATTACAGAAAAAGAGATTATTTACAGCAAATAAATCCAGTGAATGAACCTGAGGTAGGTAGGTAGATAGGTAGGTAGGTAGGTTGGTAGGTAGGTAGGTAGGTAGGTAGGTAGGTAGGTAGATAGATAGATAGATAGATAGATAGATAGATAGATAAATAGATAGATAGATCAATAGATAGATAGATAGATAGATAGATAGATAGATAGATAGATAGATAGATAGATAGATAGATAGATAGATAGATAGATAGATAGATAGATAGATAGATAGATAGATAGTTAGATGGATAGATCGATAGATCGATAGATCGATAGATCGATAGATCGATAGATAGATAGATAGATCAATAGATAGATAGATAGATAGATAGATAGATAGATAGATAGATAGATAGATAGATAGATAGATAGATAGATAGATAGATCGGTCGATAGTTAGATAGATAGACAGACAGACAGAGAGACAGACAGACAGAGAGAGAGATAGAGAGAGCTAGAGAAACTGACAGACAGTCAGGTAGACAGACAGACAGATGGATAGACATACATATAGTACATGCATACATACAGCTAGACAGACGGATAGAAAGACAGACGGACAGACAGGTAGAGATAGATAGAGAAGACACACAGACAGATAGATATAGACAGAGACAGATAGAGATAGATAAGACAGAGAGAAAAGACAGACAGACAGACAGATGGATAGGCAGAGATAGATAGATAGATAGATAGATAGATAGATAGATGGATGGATGGATGGATGGATGGATGGATGGATGGATGGATGGATGGATGGATGGATGGATGGATAGATGAATGGATGGATGGATGGATTTATGGATGGATGGATGGAGATGATAGAATGAGACATAGAGAGATAAATAGAAACAGATAGAGATAGAGAAATGGTAGATGAATAGAGATAGAGAGATGATCCATTTTCTCTTTTCTCTTGGCCCCTCTAACAAAAATTATGTTTGTTGGGGGGAAAAGAAGCAAGTAAGGTCCAGGAATGACAACTGTGTTTTAACGTTGTGGGGGCTTTTTATGAGGGCCGCCAATGGCAGAAACTTTAGGAATAACAGAGTTGGAAGTGACATTGGAGATCTTCTAGTCCAACCTCCTGCTCAAGCATTTCATACCATTTCAGAACAATGATTGTCCATTCTGTTCTTAAAAGCCTCCCGTGATGGAGCATCCACAACTTCTGGAGGAAAGTCCTTCCACTGGTTAATTGTTATTTATTTTATTTATTTTATTAATTAGACTTATATACCGCTTCATAGAGCTTTCAGCCCTCTCTAAGCGGTTTACAGAGTCAGCATATCGCCCCCACAGTCTGGGTCCTCATTTCACCCACCTCGGAAGGATGGAAGGCTGAGTCAACCTTGAGCCGGTGAGATTTGAACCGCCGAACTGCAGATAACAGTCAGCTGAAGTGGCCTGCAGTACTGCACCCTAACCACTGCGCCACCTCGGCTCCTAATTGTTCTGACTGTCAGGAAATTTCTGCTTGAATGCTTCTCTCCTTGTTTAGTTTCCATCCATTGTTTCTTGTCCTGCCTTCAGGTGCTTTGGAGAATAGGCTGACCTTCTCATATTCTCTCTTCTCTTCTCTTCTTTTGTCTCCTCTCCTCTCCACTCTTCCTTTCCATATTCTCTTCTCTTCCTTTCCATATTTTCTTCTCTTCTGTTCTCCTCTTCTTCTCCCCTCCCCTCTCCTCTCCCCTCCCCTCCCCTCCCTTCTCTTCTGCATGTCTCAGAGGCCATTTTCCTTGGGGACCCAATTACTCTCAAGGAGTTATGATGAGAAGATTTGATTAGCTTCATCGGCTACTGGGGGAGGGCTGGGGAGTAGAAGGGGACATTAAAATACAATGTATGCCCCTCTGCTCAGGAGGTAATATTTAAAAACGTACGAGCATCAGCTAGCAAGGCCCCGTGGCTTTCTCTGTTGCAAGGCAATTGAAAAGTAATGGAAATCCTATTGATTTTCCGTTGGGGGGGAAACAGCTGGATGCCAATTGTCCATGCTTGTCGCTGGAAGAGCAATTGGACTAGCCAATCAGGCACTCACTCGGTTCACTTGCAAATATGGCTCTCGCCCCAGACTCTCAAGGCCAGACTCCCCCCTCCCCCAGTCTTCTGATTAAATTGCTATAAAATGAGATCATTAGAGAGAGCTCAACATTCTTAAGGTTAAAAAGCTTCCCTTTGCACATGCGTGCTAGTCCTCTAGGGGGCGGTGCTCATCTCCGTTTCAAAGCCGAAGAGCCAGCGCTGTCCGAAGACATCTCCGTGGTCATGTGGCCGTCATGATTCAACGCCAAAGGCGCACGGAACGCTGTTCCCTTCCCACCAAAGGTGGTCCCTATTTTTCTACTTGCATTTTTTACGTGCTTTTGAACTGCTAGGTTGGCAGAAGCTGGGACAAGTCACGGGAGCTCACTCCGTTATGCAGCGCTAGGGATTCAAACTGCTGAACTGCCGACCTTTCCGATTGACAAGCTCAGCGTCTTGGCAACTGGCTCAAAGTGAGATGAGGGTTGACTTCTTTATCTCCAAGGAGAGAAAGTTGAATGGGGAATAACCTTTTTCCCAAGGAATGACAAAATCATTCCGATTGTTTTTATTTACACTAGAGCTACTTATGTAAATGAAGACTCAATCATCCAGGCCAAAGGTATCTAAGAAGGCTACATCTTGGCAACTGGACCAAAGTTTGTTCATCTGAGATGTTTTGTCACTCATCCAAGTAACTGGATGAGCCGAGGTGGCGCAGTGGTTAAATGCAGCACTGCAGGCTACTGCTAGATCAGCAGTTCAGCAGTTCAAATCTCACCGGCTCAGGGTTGACTCAGCCTTCCATCCTTCCGAAGTGGGTAAAATGAGGACCCGGATTGTTGGGGGCAATATGCTGACTCTCTGTAAACCGCTTAGAGAGGGCTGAAAGCCCTATGAAGCGGTATATAAGTCTACTGCTATTGCTATTGCTATAAGTCTACTGCTATTGCTAACTTCACCAGTTCAAATAAATACAAAATTAGGGAGGCACCGAGTCAGAGAATCCAGTTGCTGTGATGTAACCATTTAAGATACCTATCAGGCCTGCAGCTGTCTTTTCTTTTGAATCCTATTCTAATTTAGTATAGATCAGAAGTGGTATTCAGCAGGTTCTGACCAGTTCTGGAGAATCAGTGGCGGATATTTTGAGTAGTTCGGAGAACCGGAAAATACCACTTCTGACTGCCCCCCCCATCTATTCTCTGCCTTGCGAGTCCCAGCTGATTGGGAGGGAATGAGGATTTTCCAGTATTCTTCCCCTGGAGTGGGGGGGGGGAATGGAGATTTTGTAGTATCCTTTCCCCAAAATGGAGAGGAAATGGAGATTTTGCAATATCCTTCACCTGGAGTGGGGAGGGAATGGAGATTTTGCAGTATCCTTCCCCTGAAATGGAGAGGAAATGGAGATTTTGCAGTATCCTTCCCCTGGAGTGGGGAGGGAATGGAGATTTTGCAGTATCCTTCCCCTGAAATGGAGAGGAAATGGAGATTTTGCAGTATCCTTCCCCTGGAGTGGGGAGGGAATGGAAATTTTACAGTATCCTTCTCCTGAAGTGGAGGGGGGGGAATGGAGATTTTGCAGTATCCTTCCCCTGAAATGTAGAGGATATGGAGATTTTGCAGTATCCTTCCCCTGGAGTGGGAAGGGAATGGAGATTTTGCAGTATCCTTCCCCTGGAGTGGGGAGGGAATGGAGATTTTGCAGTATCCTTCCCCTGGAGTGGGGAGGGAATGGAAATTTTACAGTATCCTTCTCCTGAAGTGGGGGGGGGAATGGAGATTTTGCAGTATCCTTCCCCTGAAATGTAGAGGATATGGAGATTTTGCAGTATCCTTCCCCTGAAGTGGGGTGGGAATGGAGATTTTGCAGTATCCTTCCCCTGGAGTGGGGAGGGAATGGAAATTTTACAGTATCCTTCTCCTGAAGTGGAGGGGGGGAATGGAGATTTTGCAGTATCCTTCCCCTGGAGTGGGGAGGGAATGGAAATTTTACAGTATCCTTTTCCTGAAGTGGGGGGGGGAATGGAGATTTTGCAGTATCCTTCCCCTGGAATGTAGAGGATATGGAGATTTTGCAGTATCCTTCCCCTGGAGTGGGAAGGGAATGGAGATTTTGCAGTATCCTTCCCCTGCGACACCCACCCAGCCACACTCACAGAACCAGTAGTAAAAAATTTTGAATCCCACCACTGGTATATATCACAGAGAAGCAATGACAGGTTAATTATGTCTCATTCTGCACACGAAGAGAAAAAAAATGAACATGTACTCGCTTAGCTCCAAAATGAACATTAGCAAAATGTAGCTCCGTTGAAACTCTCCTTGCTAAAGTCTCTGAAATACACTTTCGGTTAGAGTTTTGTCGGCCACCAAATCCGTCTTTTGCCCGATACGTGCATTAGCAGCCAACACCGAAAGAAATACTGACAAGGATAATCACCTAAAAATTAAATATTGCATTTTGCTAAATGAACACCACCGAGGAATTCAAAATTGAAATTAACCCGTGGATGCTTTTGTTGGAGACTGCGGGGTGGGTGGGTGGGTGGGGAACGGACGGACGACGGAGAGGGTGTATCCTTAGATCGCTTAATAAGACGAGAAGACAATCCTTTTGTTATCTAAGAAGCTACAATGTAAATACGGTTTGCTAAAAAAAGGCAGCATGTCAACATCTTCAGTTAAAGCACTTCGAATTCCGCACGCATCTCCTTACAAGCCAACAATGTGCATTGTTGTAGCGATCCCCTGTAGCAGTGGGGAAATGGATGTTCTTATGAAACAATAAGCTTTTTGCCATAATTCTTTTCAAATGCTTTTGTTGGAGCACACGAAGGGGAATGTTCGAGTGCAGAGTGCTGTGCAGCTCCTTCATCGATAGCCTTCGCCGATGACTGAAATTGTCTCTCAAAATCCCCTTTGAATTGTTGCCAAGAGCTACCATTATCCGAACAGAGTACATGGGCTTTGTGTGGCTTTCCTGAGGCCATAAGCGTGCATGTGGTGGGGCGTTGGACTATATGACCTACAAGGTCCCTTCCAACTCTGATAATCTAATCTATCTAGTCCAGTCCAGTCCAGTCCAATCCAATCCAATCCAATCCAATCCAATCCAATCCAATCCAATCCAATCCAATCTAATCATGTACATATCAGAGAAAAATCATTCAGACCCCTCATATCTTGAACATAAATTGTTTTAACTTCTACCCTCAAAAGGATGCTATTGCACATCAGAACAACTAGATACAAGGTCAGTTTTTCCCTGCATGCCAACACTCTGCTAAACAACTAATTCCCACAACACTGTCAAATTATCTACTAAGACTGTATTATTATTCTTATTCTCTTCCTTCCTAGTACCTATCTCCTCCCACTTATGACTATAACCACGTTGCTTGTATCTTTACAATTAATATTGTTTTATTTATTTCCTAGTAAGATTTGATTGCTTATTAGTAACCGATGACTATCACTTAGTGTTGGATCTTATGATTCTTGCTGAATGTATTATATTTTTCTTTATGTACACTGAGAGCATATGCACCAGAGAAATTCCTTATGTGTCCAATCACATTTGGCCAATAAAGAATTCTATTCCATTCTATTCTATTCTGTTCTGTTCTGTTCTACTCTACTCTATTCTAACTTCTTATTCTATTCTATTCTATTCTACTCTATTCTAATTTCTTAGTCTATTCTATTCTATTTAATTTCTTCTATTCTATTCCATATTTTTCTATTCTATTCTATTCTATTCTATTCTACTCTACTCTACTCTACTCTATTATTCTGTTGTGTTGTGTTGTGTTGTGTTGTGTTTGTGTTGTGTTGTGTTCTACTCTACTCTACTCTACTCTACTCTACTCTACTCTACTCTACTCTACTCTACTCTACTCTACTCTACTCTACTCTACTCTATTGCCTTTGGGTCTTAGTCCCAAATGTGCTTTTTTCAGGAGGCAACTGGATTTTCTTGTTTCACTTCTCATCCAAAAAACTTCTTCAGCTCTGATAGGATAGTGGGGAATGGAAGAATTATCATGTCAGAGTTGAAGAAGCTTCTTGGATGAGAAGTGAAACGTCTTCAAAAAGAAAAAAACAAGAAAGTCCAGTTGCCTTCTGAAAAAAAGCACCTTTGGGGCAACCATGACTGAGAATCTCTACAAATTTTCGGGTCTTAGCGCTGTGGAGTCCTTGGTGTTCTCTGAGCTTGGTTGTTTTCTTAAAGATGTTGCACTACCCAGCTAGCTAACATCATAGCTTTGGTGGTGCAGTGGTTAGAGATTTCAAAATCTATAAGACATGTGATATGCAATAATACACTCTTTTAGCCACTAAGACCCAATAGAAGATCCTTCATTGAGGATGTAGCTATGATGGCGCAGTGGTTAGAGTGCAGTATTGCAGGCTACTTCTGCTGACTGCCGGCTGCCTGCAATTTGGCAGTTCGAATCTCACCAGGCTCAAGGTTGACTCAGTCTTCCGCCCTTCTGAGGTGAATAAAATGAGGATCCAGATTGTTGGGGGCAAGAGGCTGAATCTGTAAAACCACTTAGAGAGGGCTGTAAAGCACTGTAAATCAACATATAAGTCTTAGTGCTATTGCTATCATCAGTGCTAGAAGAGTGTGGAGTTTGCTCTCTGATTATATACAAGGGCCCTCTCAGTGTTGGTGGGAGTATTCTTGGTGGTTCCTTAATTAGGCTGTTATTTACATCAGGGGTCTCCAATCCCCCTGAGCTGAGATGGCGCAGTGGTTAAATGCAGCACTGCAGGCTACTTCAGCTGACTGTAGTTCTGCAGGTCGGCTGTTCAAATCTCACCGGCTCAGGGTTGACTCAGCCTTCCATCCTTCTGAGGTGGGTGAAATGAGGACCCAGATTGTTGTTGGGGGCAATATGCTGACTCTGTAAACCACTTAGAGAGGGCTGAAAGCCCTATGAAGCGGTATATAAGTCTAACTGCCTATTGCTATTGCTAATCTCATGGTCTGTAAACCAGCACTGGGCTGCTGCCAGTAGTGGGTTTCAAAAATTGTTCAAACCTACTCCGTGGGTGTGGCCTCCTTTGTGGGAGTGGCTTGCCGCCCATGTGACCGGTGGGAGTGGCTTGCCGCCCATGTGACCGGATATGAAGATGCCGACAATACTTGTCAGAACCATCTTAAATTTCCTCACACACAGCACTGACATGCATAAGAATAGGATGTAAACTTGTTTTTTAAAAGGCATCTTTGGTTTACGTTAAAACAACTTCAACACACGCAATGTTCCGATTGCACCACAAACGCAGTAGTCATCCTTCCCTTTCACAGAGGCACTGAGTTTTATAAATAGGAGCATGACAGTGTAGAATAATCATATCCAAGGACCAGTGGTGGGTTTCAAAAAATGTTGGAACCTCTTCTGTAGGTGTGGCCTGATTTCCGGGTCCACTGGTGGAACCTTTTCTAACGGTTCGGTAGATTTGACGAACCGGTTCTACTGAATAGGTGCGAACTGGTAGGAACCCACCTCTGGCTGCTGCACTCCACAAACTGGGCCGTACAAACAAGCAAAGCCTCATCCATTGGATGCAGGTAGCAGGTTAAACCACGCCCCCTCCGGTCCATGGAAAACCATCTCTCCATGGAACCGGTCCCTGGTGCCCAAAATGTTGAGAGCTGCTGGTTTACATCACCATCACTGATGATGTTACCTAGTTGGGTAAGAAAACAACCAAGCTCAGAGAGCATCAAGGACTCCCCCCCAGTCCTCTGCTCATCCTCTCCCTCTCCTCCCTCCACTGTCTTTCTTCTCCTCCCCTTCCTGTCTAGCACTGAAGATGTCACCTATCTGGGTAACGAAACATCTGCAAGAAAGCCACTAAACGCAGAGAGGTCCTAGGAGCACAAATGTCACGATGTTTTTTTTTTTGACAGCTGTGCTTATATTCTAAGACATACGGTAGGCTGATTCTTCTCTGTAAGCCTACTACGCATGACTCTTTTGCCTTCTTCTTTCTCTTTCTGTTTAGCAATAGCAATAGCAGTTAGACTTATATACCGCTTCACAGGGCTTTCAGCCCTCTCTAAGCGGTTTACAGAGTCAGCATATTGCCCCCAACAACAATCCGGGTCCTCATTTTACCCACCTCGGAAGGATGGAAGGCTGAGTCAACCTTGAGCCGGTGAGATTTGAACAGCCGAACTGCAGAACTGCAGTCAGCTGAAGTAGCCTGCAGTGCTGCATTTAACCACTGCGCCACCTCGGCTCTATTTGCCTGCCACGAGGAGGTAGGCTAGGAACTTTACCAGAATGTAGTTATTAGCCAGTAAGTTTGTTTGTTATTTATTTTACAATAAAAATATGTTTCTTAGAATCTACCTCGGGTTTATTTTACTTAGTCATAAGGTATACGCCAAGGAAAAACCACGATTCACCCCTCATCAAACACAGGGCTGAATTTACAACCCTCACAACAAAGCCTTCCTCTTCCTCCTCTTCGCTGCACCAAGGCGCACACTTACATTTGCGAACCGATAGGAAAGGTAAGTAGATTTCACCCCTGGATTATAGGCAGGGGTGAAATCCTCCCGGTTCGGTCTGGTTCGGCCGAGCCGGTAAAGAGCAGAGGTGGTGCAGTGGTTAGGGTGCAGTACTGCAGGCCACTTCAGCTGACTGCTAGTTCGGCAGTTCGGCGGTTCAAATCTCACCGGCTCAGGGTTGACTCAGCCTTCCATCCTTCCGAGGTGGGTAAAATGAGGACCCGGATTGCTGTTGGGGGCAATATGCTGACTCTGTAAACCGCTTAGAGAGAGCTGAAAGCCCTATGAAGCGGTATATAAGTCTAACTGCTATTGCTATTGCTATAGGGACGATTGTTCTTGGTTCTGTGAACTGGTAGTAAAAAAAAAAAGCTTCTGAAAATTGCGTGGCTGACAGCTGCTTTTATGGATACTCGTGGTACTGATTTGATGTAATTTTATGCAACCGTTCACTTTTTAAAGCATTTCCCCCCTGCTGGTTGGCCCAAAATCTCAGGGAATAAATGCTTTAAAAACGTGGGGAAAAGCTGGCCACACCCACCCAGTCACATGACCCCTCCACACCAAGCCACGCCCACAGAACCGGTGGGAAATACAATCAGATTTCACCCCTGGTTGTTGGCAAGGTGCTTGGTTATCTTCAAGATTATCTCCTTCAGAGTAAAGCTGCCCACCCTTGATGGACCCGAGAGGAAACATTTACAAATCCTGCCCCTGAGAAACTATGGGATGGAAGTCTAGGAAGAAGACATCTCAGCCAGATTGTCCTTGTTTGGCTGTCTGTCAGCCTCTACTTTGCTTGCTGGCTATCGGCTGCCATAGTAACAGGGAGGGTGGGGGCTCCTGGTATTTTGGGGGGAATTACTAGGTACTAGAGGAGTTACCATGTAGGGAGTTTTGTTCTCACCATCTTCTGCGCATGCTGATGCAGTGGTGGGATTCAGCCAGTCCGCATCTACCCGGG
Organism: Thamnophis sirtalis; assembly: GCF_051295495.1. Classification (NCBI taxonomy): domain Eukaryota; kingdom Metazoa; phylum Chordata; class Lepidosauria; order Squamata; family Natricidae; genus Thamnophis; species Thamnophis sirtalis. Next base: position 6,333,897 of record NW_028261388.1, on the reverse strand, counting down.
AGAACCGATTGTTAACTTTCTAAGCAGTTCGGAGAACTGGTTGGTGGAATAAATCTCCGCGGTGAGCCAAGGTGGCGCAGTGGTTAAATGCAGCACTGCAGGCTACTTCAGCTGACTGCAGTTCGGCAGTTCGGCTGTTCAAATCTCACCGGCTCAAGGTTGACTCAGCCTTCCATCCTTCCGAGGTGGGTGAAATGAGGACCCGGATTGTTGTTGGGGGCAATATGCTGACTCTGTAAACCGCTTAGAGAGGGCTGAAAGCCCTATGAAGCGGTATATAAGTCTAACTGCTATTGCTATTGGTATTTTGTTTTTTTCCACTTTACAGGGCTGATCCCTGTAAAGGAAAGCAGGAAGGAAACATTCTGGCGTTGTTTCTAGCCTAATCTTTTATTGCCCTGCTTACAGAAACTGCCTCTTCGGTTAACCCTTATTACATTGTAACAGTTGATGCGAAGTGCCCATTGACGTGAGTGACGTTGAGTTGGCCACACCCACCCAGTCACATGACCACCGAGCCATGCCTACACAACTGGTCATTAGGGCAGAGAACCGGTTGTTAAATTATTTGAATCCCACCACTCTGCTGATGGCTCGTGTTTGAGCTTGATCAAGGTCAACCATCTCTGCATACCAGATGAGTGAGGCCACTTGAAGATGCACACCCCACACGACACCTTTGGGAGTTGCAGATTGGACATTGGCTTGGGGTAACATTGGTCTTGGGCAAACATTTGATACTACAATGGAGCTGGAGGTTTCCTTTCTTGGATATTGAATGAGGCACGTATGACATCGTCTTTTAGCAAGGCTACCATGCACTTTTAGTGCAAATGGCACTAATTAGAAACGAACAGTAGAGAAGCTAAGCTGAATCTGGTTAATTAGGCGCGAAAACAAAGAATATCATGTAGAATTCAATCCCTTCCCCTTAGCACCCCGGTCCATAGTCCAATTATAATTCACTCAACTATCAGGTGGGAGATATCTTCAAAAGACATCACCAGGATGGAATGCTGGACAGTTAACCTTGGCGGGAAACTCCCTTCCTCCACATGCACAGTAAGATGGTCAGGTCAGCGTCTAGAATCTTCCTCCAGTACAGAATGATTCCCATCCCAAATACCATGCCCCCCCTCTCCCTGTTTCAATGGCAGCCGAAGCAGCAGCAAGGCAGAAGCTGACACTGCCCTTCTAGTCCTTGGAGGATTAAATGATGCATTTTCTGCTCCCTTTGTGGGTGAGATGCTGGAGATGTGTGTTTTTTTTTAAAAGTTTTATTTCTCTCCGCTTTAAATTTCCCTGATTTTTAAATTGGTTGTGTTGTTTTTTTCTACAGTTTTCAGGATATGAGCCTTACTTGGTCTCCATGCTTCGGTGGTGAACTCCCTGGCAGCATATCAATGGCGTGATAGATAAACGGATAAATTAAAAACCATGCTGATTACACGGATATCATTCCAGCATATGGGGCATGTGATCTCTGCTGATTTAATCTCTCATTAGTTATATTGAATCATAACCCTGTAATTACAGTCGTTTGGAAGAAATCCTAAAGTATGTATTTGGGGGAATGGATTGCACTGTAGGAAGTTAGCACCCACCCACCCCCCATCTCTGAGGAAAATGAAATATTTTAGGAAACATTAAAAGGACAGAATATTTCCCCTAAAAGGGAGGCAGAAGCTCATTCCACACCCATCTTTGTCAATGGGCCATTAAAGGCCTGAGCTAATCTATTCTACATAACTAAGATCTACCTCCTTCAGGCAGAGCCATAGGAGGAATTGCTCAAAGCCCTTTCATTACATCATCACCCAGCAAGAGTCAACCAAGCTTGGGACTTAGGACAGCCTACAGAGTTGCCTTTGCATGGCCCCATGGGAGTCTGACAACCAATCAGAATACAAGCTCAAATTCAAAACCCAACAGAGGGTATCTCTCTCTTTCTCTCTCTGTCTCTCTCTCTGTCTCTCTCCCTCCCTCCCCGCATGTGACTTTTTGCCCAGGACTTCATGTCCACCAGTGGTGGGTTTCAAAAATTGTTCGAACCTATTCTGTGGGTGTGGCCTCCTTTGTGGGAGTGGCTTGCCGCCCATTTGACCAGATGGGAGTGGCTTGCTGCCCATGTGACCGGATATGAAGATGCCGACGCCACTTGTCAGAACCACCTTAAATTACCTCACACACAGCACTGGCCTGCATAAGAATATGATGTAAACTTGTTTTTCAAAAGGCATCTTTGGTTTGCGTTAAAACAACTTCAACACCCGCAATGTTCTGATTGCACCACAAACGCAGTAGTCATCCTTCCCTTTCACAGAGGCACTGAGTTTTATAAATAGGAGCATGATAGTGTAGAATAATCATATCCAAGGACCAGTGGTGGGTTTCAAAAAAGTTTGGAACCTCTTCTGTAGGTGTGGCCTGCTTTCCGGGTCCGCTGGTGGAACCTCTTCTAACCAGTTTGGTAGATTTGATGAACCGGTTCTACCGAATAGGTGCGAACTGGTAGGAACCCACCTCTGATGTCCACCATTAAACTATCTTTCCAAACAGCCACCATGTTCCAGTGTTAACTGGTTGTTAAACTGGCAGAATCCCACCACTGAAGCAAACTCATTCTTAATAGCTCCTGCCCTTCTCAATAGCTCACAGCAGTTGTCAGCACTTAAGAGATACGGTAGCTAGGTCTATTCATAGGCAAATGCCTTCACCCCAGATCCAACAAAGGTAGGATTAGCCCTCTACCCATCTAGCAACAGAACTACCTCGTTCAGGCAGAGCCATAGGAGGAATTGCCCAAGGCCCCTTTCATTACATCATCAGCCACATGTCACCTGGGAAGATTACATCACCCAGCAAGGCTCAACCAAGCTTGGGACTCAAAACACAACCTACAAAGTTACCCCTGAAATTGTCCCACGAGAGTCTGAAAACAAGCTCAAATCCGAAAGCCCAGAGGGGGCATAAAACCCAGGCCCTCTCAGCATCTCATTCCTTTTCCCCCAGGACCTCAAACCATGTGGTCCTGTCCACCATTAAACCATCTTTCCAAGCACCCTCCATGAATCCAGCCTCTTTTCCCCCCACTTGGAACTGAACCCAGATGGACATCTGCGAAGGTCGTAACCATGAAAAAAAGGTTGTAAGTTTCTTCCCCCTCCCCCCCCAACCGTGCCGTTGTTCATTTTGAATGGTCGCTTAATGAACTGCTTGCTGTGAGTCAAGGGCTAGCTGTATTTTATTTTATTATTTTTTTTAATGCCGGGGTTTTATACTTCTTTTTCATCGTTATCCAAAGGCGAACTTTTTTTCTTCTTCTCCGTCCTCCCTGGCTCAGAAGCTAAGCAAACAGATTTATGGTCTCATTACTTGCTGTAATAAACTCCGCCAAAAGTAATTTTCATAGCCCGTGACTTCAAAATGAATGAGATTGTTTTTGGCCAATAAAATAGCGGGCTGGCTAGAAAAAGGGCTGAGGGTCATTCATTATCGCTGTAGCTTTTCATCCCTCTACCAATTCCTTCTTTCAAAGGATATTATGTCTCAGCAGGTCATCATCGCGTTTCCTTCCCTGCGTGGAATGAATGCGGGAGAACTTTAACTCAAGGGTGCTGAACAGCGATGGGTTTCACATCATGTTACTACCAGGTCACCATGCGCCCCCCTCCCCAGCTCACTTTGCGGGTGCATGTGCCATTTCCGCGCATGTGCCCGGCCTTCCACGCATGTGCTTTGCTCGTGCACGTGCCTTCCGCACATGTGCTCAGCCTCAAAAACACGCCTAGGTAGGATTGTGAGATAAAAAAACCCCAATTATCAAATCCTCACAACGCAGAGACAAGTCTGGTTCACAACTCAAAAAGGTTTATTTGAGTTTGAGTTTAATTTTATTTATAGGCCGCCCAATCCCGGAGGACTCCGGGCGGCTTACAACAAGGGGGAAAAAAAGCAATAAAAGAAAATAAGAATAAAAATAGACAGGTTAAAAACAACACAGATACATTCGTTTCGGTCGGGGCTGGACCTCAACAATGAGGTCAACAGCCCCAGGCCTGCCGGAATAGCCAGGTCTTGACAGCTTTTCTGAAGGCCATGAGAGTGGGATTTCTGGGGGTAGTTCGTTCCAGAGGGTCGGAGCAGCCACAGAGAACACTCTCCTCCAGGGAGCCGCCAGCCGACATTGTCTGGCTGATAGCATCTGAAGGAGGCCCACCCTGTGGGATCTTACCAGCTGTTGGGAGGAGTGTGGCAGTAGGCGGTCTCCATGTTTAAAGAAAAATTAAAAGTGTTTGCAAAGGCGGCCTCCAAGTTTCCCCTCAAGTGGATCGAGTACAAGGAGAGCAAAGAAGAGCATTCAAACAATACATTTTATAGACTCTACTCGTAAGAAACTCCCCCTCTTCCTGCTCATTCATTTACATCATTTCTTTCGTCATTCCTTATTCTAAAGTGTGAACTTGACGTTTTCTTGAGAGGCCCCTATTTTTTATTAGGTTTTTCTGGTGCCTTTTGTCTGAGCAGATGGCTTCCTATCTAACTTGTATGTAGGCTTGGAATAACAAAGGTTTATCTCGTCCTGTTTACTTAACACATTTTGTAGTTAGCAAAAACACAATAATGTATTACACATTTTAGGCAAGAATATAATGGCTTATACGTTTAACATTGTAAAAAGAATACAAAAGCAACCTTTTACATTTTATAAAAGAGTAACTTAATATCATTTCTTTCAGGATGGCATAGAGCTGGGGCGGATGGGCAGACCTATTCGAGATTTCCGCAACCAATTCTACCTCTGGTGCTCAATTCACGAATTAGAATAGAATAGATAGAAAACATCTGGAAGGGAGCTTGGAGGTCTTCTAGTCTAACCTCCTGCTCAAACAGGAGACCCTATATCAATTCAGACAAGGGGCAGTCCAGTTGCTTCTTAAAAACTTCTAATGATGAAGCACTCACAACTTCGAAGTGGCGCAGTGGTTAAATGCAGCACTGCAGGCTACTTCAGCTGACTGCAGTTCTGCAGTTCGGCTGTTCAAATCTCACCGGCTCAGGGTTGACTCAGTCTTCCATCCTTCCGAGGTGGGTAAAATGAGGACCCGGATTGTTATTGGGGGCAATATGCTGACTCTGTAAACCGCTTAGAGAGGGCTGAAAGCCCTATGAAGCGGTCAATAAGTCTAACTGCTATTGCTATTGCTATTCTACAGGCAAGCTCTTCCACTGGTTAATTGTCTTTATTGTTAGGAAAATGTTCCTTAGTTCTAAGTTGCTTCTCTTCCTTTGATTAGTTTCCATCCATGGCTCCTTGTCCTGCCTTTTGGTGCTTTGGAAAATAAGTTGACCCCCTCCCCCATTCTTTGTGGCATCCCCTCAAGTACTGGAAGAATGCCATTATGTCACCCCTGGTCCCTCTTTTCACTAGACTAGTGAAATGGTTTAGACAACTAATGGCTGTCTAAACCCTAAAATGGTGTAGGGTTGCCTGCTTGAGGCCAGAAGGCCAGACAAGGAACAATGGATGGAAACTGATCAAGGAGAGATTCAACCTGGAAATAAGGAGGGATTTTCTGACTCTGAGAAGAATCAACCCATGGAACAGAAGTTGCCTTCAGAAGTTGTGGGAGCTCCATCACTGGAGGCTTTCAAGAAGAGACTGGACTGCCATCTGTCAGAAATGGTGTAGGGCCTCCTGCTCAAGCAGAGGGTTGGACTAGAAGACCTCCAAGGTCCCTTCCAACTCGGTTATTCTATATTCTGTGGTTCTAATATATTCTTCCATGTCTTTTTCGCCATGTTCACATTCTACCTCCTAAATATGAGACTATTTATTCTTTCGACACATTTTATATTACATATCCCTTCCCATCTGCCCATTAGCATACGAATCACAAGTTTGGTGGCATTGAATGGGATGAGGCTGCATCTTTATTATTCCATCTGGTTCTGACAAACCTTAGGAAAAGTGAACAGCATAAAAGCATGTTCTCTCCTTAACTTGGTGAGAAATGGCCAATAGTCCCAGTGGATTAAGAGGCCGATTTGTCAAGTTAGAGAGAACTTCACATATTAAGATTCTAAGAGTTTAATCATTCCGAATCATTCTGGTATATCTTTTTCTCTTCTTTTCCTTGCCTCTTCTTCATTTTCTCTATCCATTTTCTGTTTCTTTGGTCCTATCTAAAACTGACTTTAAGCAGTTCTATGCACCGTATTTTTCAGAGTATAAGACACGCCAAAAAGAGGGTGGAAATCTGGGTGTCTCTTATACACTGAATGCAGCAATTTTGGCTTCTCAAAACCCTGCCCCCTTCACAAAAATGGACGTGCAGAGCCCCCCAAAGCTTATGCATGCCCATTTTTTTTTGCAGAAAATAAGCTCATTTTGACAAAAAACGGTCTGGTTTTTGCTCATTTTTTGCCCCCTCCCCCAGCCTCCAGGAGCACTCTACAAGCCTCCCTAAGCCTATGCATGCCCTGTTTTATTTTTTTGCAAAAAATGGGCCCATTTTCCTAAAAAATCGGGTGTTTTTTGCTCATTTTTGCCCTCTTGGCTCCTAAGAGCACTTTGCACGCTTCTCAAACTCACTGTATGCCCCCTTTTTCCACAAAAATGTGGCAGGCAGAGGGTCTGGGAGGCTTGCAGAGTGCAAAAACATTTTTTAAAATTTACCTTTTCAAAATCTTGGTACGTCTTATACTCTGGTGCGTCGTATAGTTCGAAAAATATGGTATATATAAATGTGTGTGTGTGTGTGTGTGTGTGTGTGTGTGTCCAGCATAATTCTGGAACGCCTCAAGCAATTTCAACCAAACGTGGTACACAGATGACTGACTCTCTGGAGAAAAATACTGTGGGGGTAAGACACCCCTAACACCCCTCGGGGTGTGTCTTCTGTTAAGATGCAGCCTGTTGTGCCTTAAAGTGGCTTCTACTGTACTGCCGTAAAATGGCTTCTACTGTGAAGCGCAGTGGAGTTGCGATGGTAACGGCTTCATATTACTCCACATGGGGGCTCCCTCTGGTAAGGGGAAAAATCCAACATTAGAAATTACGCTTCTGGGGGCACAGGGAAAACATTTTTAACTAATTTAATTGGTGCCAAAATCCAGGCTCAAGGAGAAGTTGCTCTTGCCATCGCCTCTTCACGAATTGTGATGACGTTCAAGGAAAGAGGGAGGGACAGTCCATTCCACACTTGCATTGCTGCTTCACATGGCCATTCCTATCTAATACAGCACCGGGATAAGTGAATACTCCAGCAATGTGTGGTTATCAGCTAGTATACCAATAAACATTAAAGCATCATTATAAAGCTACTGAAATAATGCAGAAACCAGCAATAAATTAGATAAAATTAAGGCTGGGCTGAAATTGCTTCTTGCATATTTGCCAGCACATATGCGCAAAATGGGAGGTGTGTCTGTGTGTGCGTGTGATTTAGAGACTTGGAACTCTTCCAGAAACCAACAGCTGTGAAACGGGAGCCTCCTTCCAGCGTTAGAGAGAAGCAATGATTTACATGATGCCAATGAGTATGTTTAAGCACATAGGATATCGTTCGGCAAGAGTTTTCAAAGAGTATTTCCTTGAGGTGTGTCTTTCTGAAGGAAGAGTGGGTTACCTGTGTAAAGTTTCAATTCTGGGAGAAAAAATTGGAATAACAGAATAGCAACAGCACTTAGACTTATATACAGCTTTACAGTGCTTTACAGCCCTCTCTAAGGGGTTTACAGAGTCAGCCTCTTGCCCACAAAAATCAGGGTCCTCATTTTACCCACCTCGGAAGAGTGGAAGGCTGAGTCAATTACCGTGAGCCTGGTGAGATTCGAACTGCCGAACTGCTGGCAGTCGGTGATCAGCAGAAGTAGCCTGCAGTACTGCACTCTAACCTCTGTGCCATCGGGGCTCACCACAAAAGAGTTGGAAGGCACCTTGGAGGTCTTCTAGTCCAACCCCCTGATCAGTCAGGAAACCCCAATACCATTTCAGACAAATGGTTGTCCAATCTCTTCTTTAAAACTTCCAGAGTTGGAGAATCCACACCTTCTGGAGGCAAGTTGTTCCACCGATCAATGGTTCTGTCAGGAATTTGCTCCTCTTGAAAATTGAATTAATTCTATTTTATTAATTCTATTCTATTCTGCATTGTAACCTGCAGTCACGATGACTAAATTGTATAACACAGGTTAACACTTAACAGTAAGCCTCCATTTTTAAAGGAATAGAGAGAGAGCAGAGTAGAGTAGAGTAGAGTAGAGTAGAGTAGAGTAGAATAGAGTAGAATAACACAGTTGAAAGGGACAAATGGTTATCCAATCTCTTCTTAAAAACGTCGAATATTAGAGCATTCACAACTTCTGGATGCAAGTTGTTCCACTGATTAATTGTTCTGACAGGACAGGACAGGATAGGATAACAGAGTTGGAAGGGACCTTGGAGGTCTTCTAGTCCAACCCCCTGCTCAAGCAGGAAACCCCATCTCACTTCAGTCAAATGGTTGTCCAATCTCTTCTTAAAAACTTCCAGTGTTGGAGCATTTGCAACTTCTGGAGGCAAGTCGTTCCACTGATTAATTGTTCTAACTGTCAGGAAATTTCTCCTTAGTTGTGAATAGCTTCTCTCCTTGATTAGTTTCCATTCATTGCTTCTTGTTCTACCCTCAGGTGCCTTGGAGAATAGTTTGACTCCCTCTTCTTTGTGGCATCCCCTGAGATTTTGGAAGACTGCTATCATGTCTCCCTTAGTCCTTCTTTTCATCAAACTAGACCTACCCAGTTCCAGCAACTGTTATTCGTATGTTTTAGCTTCCAGTCCCCTAATCCTCTTTGTTGCTCTTCTCTGCACTCTTTCTAGAGTCTCCACATCTTTTCTACATCCTGGTGACCAAAACTGAATGCAGTATTCCAAGTGTGGCCTTACCAAGGCATTATAAAGTGGTATTAACCCTTCATGCGATCTTGATTGTATCCCTCTGTTTATGCAGCCTAGAACTGTGTTGGCTTTTTTGGCAGCTGCTGCACATGGCTGGCTCCTATTTAAATGGTTGTAAAAAGTTCACTGGCTTAAAAAGAGGATTAGATGAAGTTTGGGAGACAGATCTATCCAGGACTGTTAGTTTTGAGGTGTCAGTGTTACTTTCCAGGTTCAGAGCAGTACCAGCGGCACCCAAATCCACTCCAATTTGTTAGCATCCAGAACTACCTGGTTGTTCTACTGTAAGAAACAAAATATTGGAGTATTGGATTATGCCTGTTCTAGCACTTCAATAATTCCTTGTCCTTAGGTCTTATTTCTTCAAGCTTTGAATTAAACAGTCGGGCCTCTGATGGTTTTGTAATGGACTGCTTTGTTGTGGATTTTAAATCCTGCTTATGTCTCATAAATTACTTCAGAGGTACAATGCTGAGATATCAATCAATGAGTGATATGAAATTAAATGAAGCCTGGATGTGGGGTGGATCCCACATTAGCAATCGTGATGGGTGTCCTGTGTATCAGGGCCTGGATTGAAGGTGTGAAACCAGTGGTGGGATTCAGCCGATTCGCACCTATTTGGGAGAACCGGTTGTTAACTTTCTAAGCAGTTTGGAGAACTGGTTGTTGGAAGAAATCTTCTTTTGTTTTTTTCCCCCACTTCACAGGGCTAATCCTGTAAGGAAGGCAGGAAGGAAAGATTCTGGTGTTGTTTCTAGCCTCATCTTTATTGCCCTGCTTACAGAAACTGCCTCTCCGGTTAACCCTTATTACATTGTAACAGCTAAGGCGAAGTGCCCATCGACGTGAATGTTGTTGAGTTGGCCATGCCCACCCAGTCACATGACCACTGAGACACACCTACCTAGCTGGTCATTAGGGCAGAGAACACATTGTTAAACTCTTTGAATCCCACCCTTGTGTGAATCGCAACCCCATGGACAATGTTCCTCCAGGCCTTCCTGTCCTCTACCATTCCCTGGAGTTCATTTAGGCTCACACCAACTGATTTAGTGACTCCATCCAGCCACCTCATTCTCTGTCATCCCTTCTTCTTTTGCCCTCCATCTTTCCCAGCATGAGGCTCTTCTCCAGGGAGTCCTTCCTTCTCATTAGGTGGCCAAAGCATTTGAGATTCCTCTTCAGGATCTGGCCATCTAAAGAGCAGTCAGGGTTGATCTCCTCTAGGACTGACCAGTTGGATGGCCTTGCAATCCAAGGGACTCGCAGGAGTCTTCTCCAGCACCAGAGTTCAGAGGCCTCCATTCTTTGGCGCTCAGCCTTTCTTATGGTCCAACCTTCACAGCCCTCCATTACAACTGGGAAAACCGTAGCCTTGACTATACATCTTTTTGTTGGCAGGGTGATGTCTCTGCTTTTTAGGATGCTGTCTGGATTTGTCATAGCTTTCTTCCCCAGGAGCAAGCCTCTTTTGATTTCTTGGCTGCAGTCCCCATCTGCGGTGATCTTGGAGCCCAGGAAAATAAAATCTGTCACAACCTCCATTTCTTTTCCCATCTATTTGCCAGGAATTGAGAGGGCCAGATACCACGATCTTAGTTTTCTTAATGTTGAGTTTCAAGCCAACTTTTGCACTCTCCTCCTTCACCCGCATCAAGAGGCTCTTTAGTTCCTCTTCACTTCCTCTTCACTTTAGTTCCTCTTCACAAACCACATGGAAAGTACAAAAAAAAAGCTTGACACTAAAAAAAAAAAAGGAATTGAATAATACCTTTATTAAAACAAGCTTCATACTTGAATGTCTCCTTTTCTTTGTAATGTTGCTAGGAAAATGTGTTACTTGGGTACATGGATATACTGTAGGCATAAATAATGTAGAAAGATAACAATGACGAAGGGAGCCTAAAACCAGGAGAAACCTGGTAGTACTTTTTCAGAGCAACGCACTTTATTAAAAGGTAGAAATTTTTCAGAATGCGTTTGGTGATGTGAGCGACCAACGTTTATATTTTTAATAAAATGTGTTTGTCTGAAAAGGTATACGTATTTATTCTTACTCTTAGGATTCTTGGCAACCTCGGTGGCATTCAAACTAGAATCCTCTTGATTTCCAATAGATCTCTTTAAAGGGTGGAGTGGGGAGGGAGCATCCTTTTGGCTTAGGAAGCATGATTAGCTGCATTTTTATACGATATTGTATTTGAAACCGAAAATACAAAATTGCATGTCAGCAGCCTGGAAATCTCTTTTCGCGGGTTCCATTGTGCAGTCAGCGAAGCTCTCGTCCAATTAAAGGAAGAGCAATTTGACACGGAGTGGAATGAAGCAGAACATGTTTTAAAATAGTCTTTCTCGTTCGAAATTAGAACAGTGGAACAGGCTGTGCCAAATTAGGCTGGGGGCTCCATTTAGAACAAGGGTCCAACATGAGAAACCAGCTCCGTAATGGTGCAACAACAACAGGAGGTAGCCGAGTTTATTATATTATTTATTTACATTTGTTTTTTTCTCTTCCGAAGCTGAAAGTCAATGATTTAAATGGAATAGACAGTGTCCTATGGTTCCCCCGCCAACTTTAAAAGGAAACGTTAAGCGGGGGGGGGATGATGAACTCAATGTTTCCAGCAGAAATGTTCTGGAGTTGGAAATATATCCATATCATCTATTTCTATAGGTAGTCCTTGATTTAGGATGACAATTGAGCTGTGGATTTTAGTCATAAGTCATTGAAATTGCCAGTTGAGTCACTACATGACTAAAGACAGACAGAAATAGATGATAGATAGATAGATAGATAGATAGATAGATAGACAGACAGACAGACAGACAGACAGACAGATAATAGATAAATATAAGATAGATAGATAGATGATAGATAGATAGATACATAGATAGATACATACATAGACAGAGAGATAGATAATAGATAAATATAAGATAGATAGATAGATAGATAGATAGATAGATAGATACATAGACAGATAGATAGCTAATAGATAAATATAAGATAGATAGATACAGACAGATAGATAGATGATAGATAAATATAAGATAGATAGATAGATAGATAGACAGACAGACAGACAGATAGATAATAGATAAATATAAGATGATAGATAGATAGATACATACATACATACATAGACAGATAGATAATAGATAAATATAAGATAGATAGATAGATAGATAGATAGATAGATAGATAGATAGATAGATAGATAGGATGAGAGATAGATGAGAGAGATGATAGGTAGATAGACAGACAGATAGACAGATTTCCATCCATGCATCCATTGTCAGGGTTCCAAGAAATACCAGCAGCAAAAGGCCTGACATCCATATCATCTATCTATCTATCTATCTATCTATCTATCTATCTATCTATCTATCTATCTATCTATCTATCTATCTATCTATCTATCATCTATCTATCTATCTATCTATCTATCTATCTATCTATCTATCTATCTATCTATCTATCTATCTATCTATCTATCTATCTTATCCACCCACCCACCCTCCCATCCACCCATCCACCCATCCATCCATCCAGATGAGTGGCATGGTGGTCTAGTGGTGAAAATGCATGCCTCTCACTCGGAAGGTTGAGCGTTCAATCCTAGGAAGCATTAGATGTTTCTCTCTCAGAGCGCAAAGAAAAAAAAACTGCTGTGAACTCAGCATGGCGTGGGGAAGGGCATCCAGCCAGTAAATGCTCAACTCCATTCAGTCACCCCAATGCTATTCTGAATCAAGAGGTTACAGAGTCGTCAAAAGGAAGATAGATAGATAGACAGACAGACAAATTATATGTATGTATGCATGCATGTATAATATGTCTGATGCAATGGCCTACAGGCGAAGACACTCACCTTAGGAGGTTGAGAGTTCAATCCTAGGCAGTGACAATTTTGATCATAAGTCAAGGACTACCTGTATTCTCAAGTCAATCAAATTTTATCTATTTTAATAATTGGGAGCAGATTGTCAGATCTTAACATTCAGATATAGCTTAAACATGGTTTGCTATTCTTAATTATTAATTTAATGTATTTATTTTTAAAAAAATTCTTGAAGCCACCAAAGTTCACAACCTATTTTTCTTTTTTTAAAAACTTCCAGTTGGCTGAATAAATATATTCACTTTGTCTGAATGGTGTTTTATTTTTTCTCTCCGCATCCCAATTGTTTTTGATTTTTGCATAACTGAACAAGAAGTATTCAATGCTTTTAATAAGAACCTAGTAGCACTGCAGCAATTATTATGAAGCAGAGTAAAGTTTATGAGCTGGAATAAATTTAATTCTACCTCATAATAAATGTGACAGCATTTTCGAAGCAACCTTTGCTGTTCCATTAAATTTTTCTCTTCCTATATTTTTTTTTTTAAATTTAATCCTGAATAGATTAAAGGAATGAATTTTTAAAAACTCTGCTGAGGAGAATCTTGTCTGAAATGGGGCTTTGAGACACAGGAAGGAAAACTGAGTAATAAACAGATTTTTTTTTCCCTCCAAAAACAAAATCTGTTTTACTTCAGGGATATTTTTTTCTCTCTCTCTCCTCTATTGCTTTAAAGCAATGGTGGCCTTCCCCAAAAAGAAGCTTGAGAGGAGAAAGAAATATAACAATTTTACCAAGAACAGAGGGTTGACTTGACAGCGCCCATTAAAAAGATTTAATGAAGCTCCCAAGAGTTATTTTGAAATCAGCCGGGAGAAGTTTAGAATTCAGTCGGCACTTTGGTATTAATTTAAATCATAAAAATCACAGATGGAGCCGTTATTGATAACTATGGAAAGTACAATGTGAATTATGGGTCCTTTTTTAAAAAAAAAAATACAGAGCTTCTATGGAGTTGAGACTTTTTGCTGAGATGAGAATGAAATAAGAAAAAAAAATGTACCAAAAATGGAGAAATTAGGACTGCAAAACTGATGGCCACGCACCTGTGCCCAATATATCTCCCTCGTAAGCATAAATTTAACTAAGAATCTATAAAGACTTCACTGCTTCTCCCCCAGATGGAAGCGCCTGTTCCCTTAAGGAAATATATGTTGCTTTTTTCCCTGATAAATCTGACAAAAATCAGGATTTTAGGTACCACAAAAAGTCTCACCTGGATGGGAAAAGACTGAAGTCTTACTATTTTCATTTAGAACAGGAGTGATTTCACCAACGATAAGGTTAGACCATTGTCCCTTGGCCTTATGATCCATGGAGCCACATCTACACGTGTGAAATGAGCTTTTCGTTAGGGTAGGGGTCTCCAACTTTGTCAACTTTAAGACCAGAGGTGGTTTTCAGCAGCTTCTGACCAGTTCTGGAGAACCAGTAGTGGAACTTTTGAATAGTTCGCAGAACCGGTAAATATCACCTCTGGCTGGCCCCGCCCCCATCTATTCTCTGCCTCCTGAGTCCCAGCTGATTGGGAGGGAATGGGGATTTTGCAGTATCCTTCCCCTGACATGCCCACCAAGCCACACCCACCAAGCCATGTTATGACCACCATGCCACGCCCACAGAACCAATAGTAAAAAAAAATTGAATCCCACGACTGTTTAAGACTTGTGGACTTCAACTCCCAGAATTCCTCAGCCAGCATGGCTAACTGAGGAATTCTGGGAATTGAAATCCACAAGTCTTTTAACATTGCCAAGGTTGGAGACCCCCAAGTTAGAGAAATGAGCCACTTGACTTCAGATGGAAAAAGTTTTGGAAGATTCGCCTTCGTATTCAGAGGTGGTATTCACCAATTTGGACCGGTTCGGCCGAACCGGTAGTGGAAATTGTGGGTGAGCCTGCTCATCCCCCCTGGCTCTATGCTGTCCTATTTAGGCACATTTTTTAGGCCAGGTGCATACATGGAAGGTGCACATGGGAGCAAAGCGCCTGCATGGAAGCAAAGCAGGGTCATGCGCGTGAGCAAAACGTGCCCATGTGCGGCGAACCAGCGGTAACAAAATGTGAACTCCACCGCCATTCTGCTGCTGATTTATTGTATCTTTATCTCAGATTTTGGAATTATAGCCTGATTTGAGCCAGGTGTATAATATCCACCTTAAGAAAAACAATTATATGTGTTTTTCTTCCACTAAGCAAGATGAAATTATAACCAAGTGAAATTCGTCTATTCTAGACACTGTCCTAATAAATAATCCAGCGAGGCAAAATAAGGAAGAAGAATCATTCCTACATCTTCCTCCTCCTCCTCCTCCTCCTCCTCCTCCTCCTCCTCCTCCTCCTCCTCCTCCTCCTCCTCCTCCTCCTCTCCTTCTCTTCTCCTTTTCCTTCTTCTCAATAATACAATACAATAGCAGAGTTGGAAGGGACCTTGGAGGTCTTCTAGTCCAACCCCCTGCCAAGGCAGGAAACCCTATACCGTTTCAGACAAATGGCTATTCAACATCTTCTTAAAGACTTCCAGTGTTGGGGCATTTACAACTTCTGGAGGGAAGCTGTTCCACTGGTTAATTGTTCTAACTGTCAGGAAATTTGTCCTCAGTTCTAAGTTGCTTCTCTCCTTGATTAGTTTTCACCCATTGCTTCTTGTTCTATCCTCAGGTGCCCTGGACAATAGTTTGACTCCCTCTTCTTTGTGGCAACCCCTGAGATATTGGAAGACTGCTATCATGTCTCCCCTAGTCCTTCTTTTCATTAAACTAGACATACCCAGTTCCTTCAACTGTTCCTCATATATTTTAGTCTCCAGTCCCCTAATCATCTTTGTTACTCTTCTCTGCACTCTTTCTAGAGTCTCCACATCTTTTCTACATCATGGTGACCAAAACTGAATGCAGTATTCCAAGCGTGGCCTTACCAAGCCATTATAAAGTGGTATTAACACTTCACGGGATCTTGATTCTATCCCTCTGTTTATGCAGCCTAGAACTGTGTTGGCTTTTTTGGCAGCTGCTGCACACTGCTGGCTCCCATTTAAATGTCCGCTAGGACTCCAAGATCCCTTTTACAATTGAGCAAGGTACCACCTATACTGTACCTGTGCATTTCATTTTTCTTGCCTAAATGTTGAACCTTACTCTTTTCACCATTGAATTTCATTTTATTAGCTAGTGCCCAATGTTCAGGTTTGTCAAGATCCTTCTGTATCTTAAGCCTGTCTTCTGGAGTGTTGGCTATACCTGCCAGCTTGGTGTCATCTGCAAATTTGATGAGTTCCCTTCTTTCTCCTCCTCCTCCTCTCCTTTTCTCCTTTTCCCTCTCCTTCTCTTCCTCCTCCTCCTCCTTTGCTGATTCTTATTCAAATTTCTATATCATTTCCTTTCCATTAAATTCATTCAGAAGTGCAAATTAAAGATCACTTTTTCTTTTCTTTTAAATTTTCTGCAACTGGAGACCAGGGGCCTGAAAGAACACTTAACTCCACATCAAGCTGACTAATTTTATGAGATGTTCAATGTCCACATTTGAAAGTAAAAGTTCTCTTTCATACTTCTGTGTTGACTTTCCTTCCAATGATAAATAACAGTAACATTAATTAAATATTATTAAGCAGAGACTCTGAGCGATGTGATTTTCCGGTAACATATTTCTATCCCGCCTGCATGGAAGACCTGCTCTGAGGAGAACCCATTCCAAATATTCTATTTTGAGGAGAAAATGCAGTTGTATAAAACATTTCATTTCAATTCAGGGCTCGGTTTTGAAAGTGGTCTGAGGAGAACCCATTCCAAATATTCTATTTTGAGGAGAAAATGCAGTTGTATAAAACATTTCATTTCAATTCAGGGCCGGATCACACAAACTGTTCCTTTGTTTTACTTCCAGAACGCTTGAACGGTGGGCTTGTTGCGACTGAAAGGAAATGGAAGATTCTAGAATGGAGCACTTGGCCCAACCCTTCAGAAAAACCAGCTGGTCTCTCCCCAGAGACCTTTTAACCATTTTGTGCCAATCCCTGATCTCTTCCTTCTTTTTCTTCCCTTGATAGAAGCTCAATACGCCACCACGGACATTTTAATCAAAACCCTTAAAAAAAAAAGTCCTCCATTTGCTCTGTTTTTCCCTCCTCACAGAGATGCTATTGACTCTCCCTCGGAGTAATGCCGGCCAAGCAAAGCAAAGGTCAACCGCCCTTTAGCTTTCGATATCCCTCACAAAGGAAGAAAAGAGATGAATAAAACGTGCTGTGATTTGCCTCAGAAGGGATTCTTGTTTATTCCTTCGACCACTTTCAAAAACCGAGCCCGAGGAAAGGAAAAACCACGGGAGGCAAAACACAAAACAATGTTTGTTGCTTTTGTGTCTTTGTGTTTGCCGGAGTAAAATGGAAGCCAAATGGATCAAGCCGATAATAGAAAGGTTGGCAGCGTGATTAGCCACCACGTCCCCCCCCAAAAAATGCTTTTAAACTTTAAGTCGTGGTGGGGCAAGTAATTGGTCTTGGGGGAAAAAAGACTCCGAAGTGGCTTGTTTCCTCATTTGAGTAGCTAAATATTTCCTCTCAATCAATCCTAGTTTTTCCTAAATCAAGCATACTTTGGAAGTGAAAGGAACCCTGAAGGATTAGCGCTTCGCATAATCCCCGACCTCCGGTCCTTCCGACGTGCCCTAAAAACTTGGCTTTTCCAGCAAGCCAGCCTTGGCCTGAATAGAATAAAATATAGGTTTAATTTGGTTGTTAATTTTAATTGAATTTTTAAATGTTTATTGTAAATATCAATTGGTTTTTTTACTTTATTTAATGTCCCTTTTAATTTTTGTAATATGTGTTTTCTTTTATTGTAAATGTGTTTTTATTTTCCATTTTCATTTTCGCACAGTCACATATATACTGTGCATAACCGGGGCCATATAACATTAAACAATAAACACAGCCATTCCTCTTGTCAACAAAACCCCCCAAAATAAAGACCCAATGTACCTCTTCGACCCTCCATACATCCTTTCTTTCGCCCCCCTCCAACTTTCCATCTTCCCTCCATCCTTCCCCTCTATCCTACTTCCCCTCCCACTCTACGACTCCCCTCTCCCGGTACACTCCCTCCCTTCCTTCTCACCCTCCCTCCAGTCCTCTTTCCCACCCTCTCTACCCCTCTTTCTTCTATCCCTCTACTCCTCCCTTCGGTGTATTTCTACTATCTATTAATATATTCAGCTTATCCTATTTTTACAGTGGAATTATAGAGCAACAGTATACAAGTGCAGTCATGTTACTTTAAAATCTAACACATACTATATATCCCCCCTCCCCCCTAACACCCCCCTCCCTCCCCCCCCGACTTCCCAGAGCCCGTACACGGTATAGATTTTTAACAAACACAGTCTAAAATATATTAAGACAAAGGAAATTAAAAAAAAGGAAATTAATAACATATCTGCATTGAACTCAGCTTCTTCCTGTTACACTAACTTTGGGCAGCTTAGATTGTTCCTAATCTTAAGCATAGGCTATCTGTAATTTCTTAGTCCCATATTTGTTTTGTATATAGTCAATCCATTTTTTCCAGTCTCGTTTGTATCTCTCATTTGGATGGTCTTTAAGATGGTCTGTAATATGTGTTTTCTTTTATGTTGTACGCTGCCCTGGGTCCTTGGGAGAAGAGCGGCATATAAATCCAATTAACCTAAACTTAAACCTAGAGCATACACAGAGTGTAACCCAATCCAGCTTTTGTTGCATTGCTGTTGAGAGAAGCTCCATTGTAACCTCGCGTGCCAACTGCATAGATAAAACTTCCAGGCGAATTGCCAAGTAGCTAAAGTAACTTGTGCAATGCAAAAAATGAAGATTCTGCCAAGTAACCTTGCTTGTAACTTAAAATGTGTGTTCTCAGCAATAGCATCACCTAACAAAGCTCTAACTTATACGCCGGAAAATGTATTTCTTTCCCCTTCTAAGTTCTGTTGTCTTCAGAGCGCTGAGAAAAATCATGAGGTTTGCATAACCTGAAATAATGTTTCTAACACTATGACAATCTGCGCAAGCTGTGTAAGACTATAAGAAGTTTGACAAAAAGGTTTTCTTTTCATGACGGTGAGGCACACGCCTGTTTTCTCTCTGTGTCTGCTCTGTTAAGGTGGGAAACAAAAATGCCGTCAAGTTTTTTGCTTTCTGCAGAAAGTAAAAAGCTGATTATCAGGAGCCTCGTGTTCAGAGTTTCACTGGAATTATCGGATTCTGAGCTGGATTGAAAAAAAAACTTACAGAAGGACAGATCTTGAAGCTGAAACTCAGTGGTGGCTTTCAAAAATTGTTCGAACCTACTCTGTGGGTGTGGCCTCCTTTGTGGGAGTGGCTTGCCGCCCATGTGACCGGATGGGAGTGGCTTGCCGCCCATGTGACCGGATATGAAGATGCCGACGATACTTGTCAGAACCACCTTAAATTACCTCACACACAGCACTGGCATGCATAAGAATAGGATGTGGATTTGTTTTTTAAAAGGCATCTTTGGTTTGCATTAAAACAACTTCAACACACGCCATGTTCTGATTGCACCACAAACGCAGTAGTCATCCTTACCTTTCACAGAGGCCCTGAGTTTTATAAATAGGAGCATGATAGTGTAGAACAATCATATCCAAGGACCAGTGGTGGGTTACAAAAATTTTTGGAACCTCTTCTGTAGGTGTGGCCTGCTTTCCGGGTCCACTGGTGGAAACTCTTCTATCCGGTTCGGTAGATTTGACGAACCGGTTCTACCGAATCGGTGCGAACTGGTAGGAACCCTCCTCTGCTGAAACACAAATAGTTTGGCCACCTAATGAGAAGAGAGAACTCATAGAGAAGAATCTGATGTTCGGGGAAGATGAAAGGCAAAGGGAGAAAGAGATGGCAGGGGATGAGATGGTTAGATGGTGTCATGGATGCAATGAGCACGAATGTGGGGAAACTCCAGGTGACTGGGGAGGACAGAAGGGGCCTGGTATGCTGTGGTCCATGGGTCGCAAAGAGTCAGACACGACTTAATGATGAACAGCAACAACAAAATGCTGCACTAGTGAGGCCACACTTGGCATACTGCACCAGGGGCAGAGGTGGGTTCCTACCAGTTTGCACCAGTTCGGTAGAACCAGTTCATCAAATCTACCAAAATCTCCATTCCCTCCCCACTCCAGGGGAAGGATACTGCAAAATCTCCATTCCCTCCCCACTCCAGGGGAAGGATACTGCAAAATCTCCATTCCCATCCCACTCTGGGGCCAGCCAGAGGTGGCATTTGCCAGTTCTCCGAACTACTTAAATTTTCCACTACCGGTTCTCCAGAACCTGTCAGAACCTGCTGGATTTCACCCCTGTGTTGGCCCCACCCACCCTGCTCTTTCCTGTCCTTTATTTCCCTGGTTTTTTAGCTCAGCTGATTCACACGGCACTGCGCATTGTCGGCGCTGACATTGGAGGCAAGTTTTGAAGCTTAAAATGGGTGGTTTTTGAATACTTAGTGCATGCAAAGTGCGCATGCGTGCACTCACCAAAGCAGTTGTTAAAACGGTTGTATCCCACCACTGGTCATAAAGTACTTTTTTCAGTGCCACTGTAACTTCAAATGGTCAATACGAACTGTTGTAAGTGAAGGACTCCCTGGACATGATGGATTGATTGCTTATCATGAAAAATTGTGTGGATTCACGAAGGATGCAAGAAGGGAACTTCGGAATGTGGACCGGTCTTCCTCTGACGCTGTCAAGTGTAAACCTTTGGGGGGAAATGCGAGTGAAAAGCAATTAGATTCAATTCCAGGGAAACCTGGATAGCGTCGTTTCCCACCATGCTATTTACACCAGAGGCAGGGTCAGGAATTATATCTAAATGATAATGCATGCCACCTTTTAAATGACTGGTGTCGATGTCGCCGCTGACATCTGGCTGGGGGAAAAAAAGCCACATTACCAGGAGACATGGTGCTAATAAATGCGTCTTGTTTTGTGCAATTTGATGCACCATGTAATTTAATGCGAAGCATAGAAACAGCACAAACTTGACAACAATGCTACGGTTAACTATGTAGCGTAACAAAGGAAGTGGAGTGATTTATCCTATCTGTGTTTTTTTTTCATATCTAACCAATTTTGACAGAGCGTTAGAATGTTTGTTTCCAGATGTCGGGCCCTTTCTCCAAGTCGGATGTTGAAATTGTTCAGCTAGATTTAATAGTTGACAGTTGAAAACACCAAGTCTTTATGTGTGTTAACAGAAGAACAAAATTGGAAGGGACCTTTGGGAAAAACCATGCCCATGGAATGACTGGGAATCTCTATAGACCACAGAGTTGGAAGGGACCTTGGAAGTCTTCTAATCCAACCTCCTGCTAGAATAGGAAACCCTATATCCGTGATGGCGAATCTATGGCACGTGTCTCGGAAGTGGCATGCAGAGCCATCTCTCCGGGCACGTGAACTATCGCCTGTTGCTCTTCCTGTTCGCCTGATCTTCACGCGCGTGTGAGTGCCGGAAACAGGAAAATCAGCTGCCTGGTGCACATGCATGCGGGGAAGATAATCTTCTGGTTTCTGGTGTGCACATTTTTACCATCTAGTTGTTCTTTGCACACACATGCATGCCAGAAACTAGAAGACCAGGTGGTCAGCGCACATGTGTGCATCGGAAACCGGAAGATCATCTTCCTGGCTTTTGCATGTGCACCGGGCAACTGCTCTTCCATTTTCTGGCATGCGTGTGCATGATCCCATTTCGACCCTCGGTGCTGAAAAGGTTTACCAACACAGCCCTATACCATTTCAGACCAATGGTGGTTCAGTTTATTCTTAAAAACCTCCAGTGTTGGAGCATCCACAACTTCTGGAGGCAAGTTGTTCCACTGGCTAATTGTTCTCACTGTCAGCAAATTTCTCCTTAGTTCTAAGTTGCTTCTCTCCTTGATTAGTCTTCACCCATTGCTTCTTGTCCTGCCCTCAAGGTGCGTTGGATAATAGCTTCACTCCCTCTTCTTTGTGGCACCCCCTGAAATATTGGGGGTATATATATATTGGAAGACTGCTATCATGTCTCCCCTGGTCTTTTCATTCAACTAGACATACCTAGTTCCTGCAACCGTTCTTCAGACAAATGGATGTCCAATAGCTTGCCTCCCTCTCCTTTGTGGCACCCCCTGAAATATTGGGGGTATATATATTGGAAAACTGCTATCATGTCTCCCCTGGTCCTTCTTTTCATTCAACTAGACATACCCAGTTCCTGTAACCGTTCTTCAGACAAATGGATGTCCAATAGCTTGTCTCCCTCTCCTTTGTGGCACCCCCTGAAATATTGGGGGTATATATTGGAAAACTGCTATCATGTCTCCCCTGGTCCTTCTTTTCATTCAACTAGACATACCCAGTTCCTGCAACCGTTCTTCAGACAAATGGATGTTCAATAGCTTGACTCCCTCTCCTTTGTGGCAACCCCTGATATATTGGGGTATATATATATATTGGAAGACTGGTATCATGTCTCCCCTAGTCCTTCTTTTCATTCAACTAGACATACCCAAGTTCTCTTGCAACTGTTCTTCAGATGTTTTGGCATCCAGTCCCCTATATTGTTCTTCTCTGCACACTTTCTAGTCTCAACATCTTTTTTTATATTGTGGTGATCAAACCTGGGTGCAATATTCCAAGTGTGGTCTTACCAAAGTAGTCTCAAAAATAGTTTGCACCTAAAGTAGTGCAAACACGTCACATGATCTTGATTCTACCCTTTTGTTAATGCAACCTAGAACTGTGTTGGCTTTTTTGGCTGCTGCCAAACACTGTTGGCACATACTTAAGTGATTGTCTACCAGGACTCCAAGATCCTTCTCACAGTTACTATTATTGAGCCAGGTATCACCTATTCTATAGTTCTCTTCTCCAACGCTATCATTGTATGATCAGCGGTGGGTTTTGTATTTTGTTACCACTGGTTCATGGGTGCCCAGCCTTCTGCACATGCACTTTGTTCATACCTGGGTACTTGAGAGACCGATCGGTCTCCGGATATGCTTCAAAGTGCTAGTCGTAACTTATAAAGCCCTTCATGGTATTGGACCTGGGTACTTGAGAGACCGCCTGCTGCCAATTACCTCCCAAAGACCCGTCAGATCTCACAGGGTCAGCCTCCTCCGGGTTCTGTCCACCAGCCAATGCCATCTGGCTACTACCCGGGGGAGGGCCTTCTCTGTAGCAGCTCCGGCCCTTTGGAATGAACTCCCCGTGGAGATCCGGACCCTCACCTCTCTCCAGGCCTTCCAGAAAGCTATCAAAACCTGCCTGTGCTGGCAGGCCTGGGGTTGATGAGTTCCCCTCCCCTCTCGACTGGTATGGCTGTGTGATTTTCGTGTATTTTAATTATGTGTATTGTTGTTTATGTTCCCGTCCCCCCCCTGAGTTGTTCGCCGCCCTGAGTCCCTCCTGGAGAAGGGCGGCATACAAATAAACCAAATACAAATACAAATACACGTATTTTCCGTGCATGCACCTAGCCCCAAATAGACGCCTAAATAGGACAGCACAGAGTTTGGGCAGGTGGGTGGGACCACCTGCGATTTTTTCTACTGGTTCGGCCAAACCGGTCCGAACCAGCTGAATACCACCTCTGTTTATGATTTCTAAATCTAAAAAAGGCTAAATCTAAAATCTAAAAAGCCTAGGAGAAGTCGCTTTGTGATTTTTTTTCTCTCTTGGGGTTGGCATCTAGGAAGCTCACCCACTTGCAAATCCGTGAGACAAATCATGAGTAGTGAAAGAGAGGGCATTCCCCCATGTTCCTTATCACCTAACTAGGATAAAAGTCTTAGCTAGGAGAATAGGACATGTGATGCGACACCTGGAAAAATATGCCATCCTTCACTTAATCCTCCAAGGAAAGAGTGAAGGCAAATGAGGTCCAGGCAGAAGAAGAACATCATGGCTTCAAAATCTAAGGGACCAGTTTGGACAAAACTCAACAGCACTTTTTCGTGTGGCTGTTGATAAAAATAGGATTGCCAATGTTAGGTAAGTCCCCCGTTGGGAGAGCGAGTACATTCAGAGAAGCTTGTGAGAGTTGTGTTGGAGAACACACAAACCAGCATACAGAGACACTGCCGTTTAAATAGGCTTTTACTTTCGTGAGGTATCAGAGTCCATCAAACAGTCCAAGTCATACACGGATAAGACAGTCAGTCATCAATGTCTTTCAGTTAAGGGATAATCCAAATAACATAGTCCATAACCATACAATCAGTTCGGTGCTCAAAGTTTGCTAGCAGTTGCAAAACTTACAATAGCTCACGAGACTTCCAGCTTCCAAAACACTCAGATCAGATCAGCCCAGCATCTAACAAATGGAGAGCTAACAGTCATTCTGGCTCCCTCTTATGGCCGATTGAGGAAAACAGCAACCAATCACATTTTACAGTATGATTTAAAGAAACAGGTATAACATTGTTACATGATTTATATATTGCCAACCCAACCATTAGAATTATATTCCTAACAGCCAACATGATCTCCAACAGAAGAAGGTGGAGGAGGCCAGAAATGAAACAGACAACAAAACAACACTGGAGATGAACAAAGTGTCTGCTTTGGTCTCATGGCATGTTTATCGTGTACCTTTCTGTATTACTGTGGAAAAAAATGTATCTCAAATTCCGTACAGGTACCGACATAGTCCTGGACTTAAGACCACAACTGAGCCCAAAATTGTTGTTCAGACATTTGTTCAATGAGTTTTGTCCCATCTTATTATGACCTTTCTTGCCACAGTGGTTAAGTGAATCACTGCAGTTGTTAAGTTAGTGACATGGTTGTTAAGTAAATCTGGCTTCCCCATTGACTTAGTTTGTCAGAAGGTCGCAAAAGGGGATCACATGACTGCAGGACACAGCAACTGGAGGAGGAGGAGGAGAAACAAGAGAAGAGGAAGAAAAGGAAGAGGAGGAGGAGGAGAGGAAGAAAAGGAGGAGGAGGAGGAGGAGGAGAAGAAGAAGAAGAAGAAGAGGAAGAAAAGAAGGAGGAGGAGGGGAAGAAGAGGAAGAAAAGAAGGAGGAAAAGAAGAAGAGGAAATAAAGAAGGAGGAGGAGGGGAAGAAGAGGAAGAAAAGAAGGAGGAGGAGGGGAAGAAGAGGAAGAAAAGAAGGAGGAAAAGAAGAAGAAGAGGAAATAAAGAAGGAGGAGGAGAGGAAGAAGAGGAAGAAAAGAAGGAGGAAAAGAAGAAGAAGAAGAGAAAAAAGAAGGAGGAGGAGGGGAAGAAAAGGAAGAAAAGAAGGAAGAAGAAGAGGAAGAAAAGAAGGAGGAGGAGGGGAAGAAGAGGAAAAGAAGGAGGAAAAGAAGAAGAAGAAGAGGAGGAAGAAAAGGAGGAGGAGGAGAGGAAGTAAAAAAGGAGGAGGAGGAGAAGAGGAAGAAAAGGAGGAGGAGGAGGAAGAGAAGAATTTTATAATAATGTTAGAAGGAAATTGGAAGGAAGGAAATTGTCAGACTAAACTGGGGATGATTTTACTTTTGTCCTACAATCGGTGCTGAGTACTATGCCACCCACTATGTATCATCCTGAGAATTGGAGTGATAAGCTTAAAAAAAAAGAAAAAGAAAAGAAAGGGAATTCAAAGCAGAAATGAGACAGAGCAGCCTTGAGGCTTCCCTATGTGATCAAGAAACATTTGGCACTCCTGTGTGTCATGATCACATCCTTTTCTGGATGACAGTGAAACCCTCATTATTTTGGGGAAGTTTTTAAAACTGTCAAGGTTTTGCTACATAGACCCCAGACAGCCACCTCTCTCAAAGCCTGTTTCTTTTTGTAGAAGTGTTGAAGTGCAAATTGTGCCCGTGTTTCTTATCCAACTTTCGGAGACCCTGGTGATAAAAAAAAAATAACCCAGTTGAAGGAAGGATAGAAGAAAACTGCCTGAAATCCAAGCAAGCGGAAGCAAAACTTTCACACTTTTCCAGTAGTCTTTGACTTAAAAAAAAGTAAAGCAGAGCTGGTAGCAGACAGTGAGGAGGTTGAGGAGGAAGATGGGCCAGTCCTGGAGTCTGGGGAAGGCTCTGACAAGGGCTCTGTGTTGGAGGCAGAGAGGGGGCCAGGGCCGTATGCCAGTTATCAGCTTCCTTCAGAGTCAGACATCAGCGAGGCAGAAGAACGGCGGGAGTCTGTTCCCAGTGTGCACATGCACAGGGTTGAATAATGAAGAACAATTAAGAAAATAGGGTCGGAGGATCCAACGTCATGACAATACGGATGTGCAATCTCAATGCTCCCAGACCGCAGCTGATACTTTTCCCACTGGGTGGTCCAAACGGACCTAAACTGTCCCGTAGAGATGGTGAACAGGAAGAATACATCTTGCTGATCTCAGGGACATCGTAAAGTCCCTGATCGATGCAAGAGGAGTTCTTCAAGCTGGCGACAAAAAAAATCCAGCCAAGGCTGATGAAGTCGGGGCAGCTCCAAAACGGAAGGATACGGAAAGAGAGAGTGTTTCCAGCTGGTGAGGAATTTTTACCGTTTTAAAAGAGACTGCCTATAAAAAACTTAAAATTAATTTAAATTGGAGAACAGAAGAAATAAACGGCGGAATTAAGTTTGGAATGGTTTTGGACAGTGGGTTATCTTACTTTTTAAATGCTATGTTCATGGATGGAATGTATGCAAGCCTTTTAAAATGAATGGATTAAGTTTTCTTCTTCTATTTTTTCATTTATTATTCTCTGTAACCTATGGACTAAAATTCTCCTCTTTCATTACAGTGGGTGTTTTTCTAACTCATTCAAGAATCGGACTTTTTTTAAAACTTGAAATACAAAAAAGATACAAAAAGAAACAAAGAAAATTGCAACAATAACACTGCTACTTGGAGGCTAGAGGTTTGTGTATTGGAAATGAAACACTTTTACTTTTCTTACTGATTATCCTGGCTTGGCACTCCAAGGTCTCACTGCTTGTTTTTAGAGAGGATAAGAAGAAAAGCATACAGATGTCCCTTTGAAGTATATCTCCAACCAGAGAAAAGTGAAAATAAAACTTTATTGTGAATCTATGCTTGATCTTGTAAAAACCTTCCAAGCTAGAGCAGCAATGTTTGTTAGCCGGAGATAATGGCACAATTTCAACAGCAGAAAGAAACTTTAAGCCTGCAAAAGATATTCTTAGAAATTCAGAAATTATCAAACACATTTGAGAGGACAGAGAGGAAGTTGGAAGACTTAGAACATCTAACAGTAAAATATGATGAAGAAGTTGAAGATGTTTATCAAGTGGAAAAAGTGGATGTTAGAATCCTAAAAACCAAAGAGGAAAATGACCATAAAGAAATTAAATTTGCTGATATTTATGGTGATTGGTTTGTTTCTGGAAATGGAAAGAGGAATTAAATGGAGGGGAACTCTACCCCAGATGGCAAGACACAGAAGAAGAAAAAACAAAAGAATGTATGAATTTAAAGAGAGAAATTTTATTAGCAACATCATTGATAACACTACTGACAATCAAAGATAAGCTGGTTAAGGAAACAGAAGAAGGC
Organism: Thamnophis sirtalis; assembly: GCF_051295495.1. Lineage (NCBI taxonomy): Eukaryota > Metazoa > Chordata > Lepidosauria > Squamata > Natricidae > Thamnophis > Thamnophis sirtalis. Next base: position 6,306,505 of record NW_028261388.1, on the reverse strand, counting down.
CATCGAAATTACATGAGAGATTTTATAAGCAAGGAGTTGCTAAGAGGAGTCCACACAAATTTGATTAAGGAGATGATTAGGGGACTGACACCACAAATGGCAGAAGACATGAGACTGTTTTGCTACTGGAAAGATACAGGTTGATATATGGAAGTGTATAATTTAAAACTAGTTAAACTTAGTGAAATTTAGTGACAATAGATATAGTTAAATAAATAATTGATAATGATAATAATGTATACAATGTGTAGTGTTATGATAAGTAATAATTGGATATGAATATTGAATGGTACCCATGAAAAGAAGATTAGAAATCCTTTTGGATTATATATAAAGGTTAATAAAAAAGAACTAAGTTAGATTCAGTTAAGTCTTGATTATTAGGGGGGAAATGTTATAATACAGGATATAGTCAAATAAAGGAGGGATAATGATAATAATGTATATATATATGTATGGGTGCAACATAAGGAAACTGGATGTAAATTGTAAAGAGTGATTTGAAAAGGAGGATTAGAAAATTTTGTTACTAAATATTATGGATGTTTAGCTAGAATAGGACATAAGGATTCAGTGTTATTGGAGGATTTTAGAAATAGCAAATGAAATGCCAGTATGTTGTTATGTATTAAATCTTGGTCTATTTTATGATGAAGGACGTTTAAATAATTATAGTCAAATGAAAATGGAGGTATGATGATGGTAACATGTATAAATATCTGAGTTAAAATACTTGAGCTAATATGAATTATGCTTGATGACTGTGGGAGAAATGCATGAAAGCCTTTTGTAACCAACTGATACACTTTCTACAGTATGTAAAGAAGGAAGATCTTATGTGTTGTGTTTGTTTTGAAAATAAAAAAAGTTATTAAAAAAGAAAAAAGAAAATAGGGTTGACTCGGGAATAAGGCTTGGAGATGATTGGCCCCTCCCATAAGACATAAAAGAGCAGCGAATGGGATGTGAGCTTTTACAGGAAGCAATTAGTTCATCTGGTTGGTTTCAGCTTTGAAAAGTTCTGTTGGACTCTGTGCTAAGTTTGGCCTTGCTCTGCATTTGGCAATTAGGCCTCTGGCAGCATTCCAAGGGAGATAAGGAGGGTGTCCACAGACTTTCAAGATAGTTCACAATTACCGACCTTTATCAGGTTTGGAGAGCGGCCAGGCCGATAACTTTCAGACGCTGCAATACTTGGCAAGAATGCAGGAATGAACTAATTGTCTCCTGCAAACTCCACTCCCCTTTGGCTCCTCTTTTATTTCCTCTGGGAGGGGCCATTCACCATCCACCTGTGGCTTTCCTCCCAAATCAACCCTTGTTCCTTAGCTGTTCCGTTTGTCTGGCAACTCTGCACATGTGCACATCGGGAACAGGTTCCAGCTGTTCGTCTGCCTTACTGACTCTGAAGGCAGCTGATAACTGTCAGACGGCTCTGGCCCCCTCTCTGCCTCTGACGCAGAGCCCTCATCAGGGCCTTCCCCAGACTCCAGGACTGGCCCAGGTTCCTCCCCAACCTCCTCCCTGTCCGAATCTGCTGCCAGCTCTGCCAAAACACAAGCTTTGAAGGCAAACTGATCCACTGACGACATTCTGTTTTCTTCTCTTTTTTACAGGGGAGGATGTAAATTCAGATGAAATACTTTCTCATTCGGTTGCTTCAGCAAATTTTCCACGAGAAGATTTGACATGCACAATATATTCTGTGATTTTGTTTCAAAAAAAGAAAAGAAAAAGGTAGCGTAAATAGGCTTGTTCTGTTTTGCAAAGCAAGCTGGTAACTTTTTATGATGAGTCTGGCTATGAATCATATAAATAAATAGCTGACATAGTAAACGGGCAGACCGGTTCCCACCCCGTGTTTAAATTGCTCTTGAGCAATCTCCAGGAGTCAAGGCTGACTTGAAGATGCCTGCAAAGCCCCAAAGTAAAGCAAACCAACAAATAAAACGGGGGGAACCCCCCCCCCAAACAAAATAGAAACTGCAGTCATGAAGCCAGTTCCAGAATTGCTAACGTGGAAAAGTGTCACCATGTGTTTTTAAAAATGGCTCTCCGTGCCAGATTTTCATATTAATGTACAGCATCAATGAATAGTTAGGTCTGCAGAAAAAAAAGAAACTATTGCAACCAGCCTGTCTTCCACTGAGGACCTGTATACTGCATGAACCAGAAAGAGGGCTGAGAAAATATCTATAGATCCACTCCACTCCACTCCATTCCATTCCATGCACCCCACCACCCCATCCACATCCATCCATCCATCCATCCATCCATCTATCATCTATCTATCTATCTATCTATCTATCTATCTATCTATCTATCTATCTATCTATCTATCTATCATCTATCTATCTATCTATCTATCTATCTATCTATCTATCTATCTATCTATCTATCTCACCCTCCCTCTTTCTATCTATCCCTATCCCTATCCCTATCCCTATCCCTATCCCTATCCCTATCCCTATCCCTATCCCTATCCCTATCCCTATCCCTATCCCTATCCCTATCCCTATCCCTATCCCTATCCCTATATCTATCTATCTATCTATCTATCTATCTATCTATCTATCTATCTATCTATCTATCTATCTATCTATCTATCTATCTATCTATCATCTATCTATCATCTATCATCTATCATCTATCTATCTATCTATCTATCTATCTATCTATCTATCTATCTATCTATCTATCTATCTATCTATCATCTATCTATCATCTATCTATCATCTATCATCTATCATCTATCTATCTATCTATCTATCTATCTATCTATCTATCTATCTATCTATCTATCTATCTATCTATCTATCTATCTATCTATCATCTATCTATCATCTATCATCTATCTATCTATCATCTATCTATCTATCTATCTATCTATCTATCTATCTATCTATCTATCTATCTATCTATCTATCTATCTATCTATCTATCTATCTAAAGAGCCAAGGTGGCGCAGTGGTTAAATGCAGCACTGCAGGCTACTGCTAGATCAGCAGGTCAGCGGTTCAAATCTCACCGGCTCAGGGTTGACTCAGCCTTCCATCCTTCCGAGGTGGGTAAAATGAGGACCCAGATTGTTGGGGGCAATATGCTGACTCTCTGTAAACCGCTTAGAGAGGCCTGAAAGGCCTATGAAGCGGTATATAAGTCTACTGCTATTGCTATTGCTATTGCTATTGCTATTGCTATCTATCTATCTATCTATCTATCTATCTATCTATCTATCTATCTATCTATCTATCTATCTATCATCTATCATCTATCATCTATCTATCTATCATCTATCTATCTATCTATCTATCTATCTATCTATCTATCTATCTATCTATCTATCTATCTATCTATCTATCTATCATCTATCATCTATCTATCTATCATCTATCTATCTATCTATCTATCTATCTATCTATCTATCTATCTATCTATCTATCTATCTATCTATCTATCTATCTATCTATCTCACCCTCCCTCTTTCTATCTATCCCTATCCCTATCCCTATCCCTATCCCTATCCCTATCCCTATCCCTATCCCTATCCCTATCCCTATCCCTATCCCTATATCTATCTATCTATCTATCTATCTATCTATCTATCTATCTATCTATCTATCTATCTATCTATCTATCTATCTATCATCTATCTATCATCTATCATCTATCTATCTATCTATCTATCTATCTATCTATCTATCTATCTATCTATCTATCTATCTATCTATCTATCTATCTATCTATCTATCTATCATCTATCTATCATCTATCATCTATCTATCTATCATCTATCTATCTATCTATCTATCTATCTATCTATCTATCTATCTATCTATCTATCTATCTATCTATCTATCTATCTATCTATCTAAAGAGCCAAGGTGGCGCAGTGGTTAAATGCAGCACTGCAGGCTACTGCTAGATCAGCAGGTCAGCGGTTCAAATCTCACCGGCTCAGGGTTGACTCAGCCTTCCATCCTTCCGAGGTGGGTAAAATGAGGACCCAGATTGTTGGGGGCAATATGCTGACTCTCTGTAAACCGCTTAGAGAGGCCTGAAAGGCCTATGAAGCGGTATATAAGTCTACTGCTATTGCTATTGCTATTGCTATTGCTATTGCTATCTATCTATCTATCTATCTATCTATCTATCTATCTATCTATCTATCTATCTATCTATCTATCATCTATCTATCATCTATCATCTATCATCTATCTATCTATCATCTATCTATCTATCTATCTATCTATCTATCTATCTATCTATCTATCTATCTATCTATCATCTATCATCTATCTATCTATCATCTATCTATCTATCTATCTATCTATCTATCTATCTATCTATCTATCTATCATCTATCTATCATCTATCATCTATCATCTATCTATCTATCTATCATCTATCTATCTATCTATCTATCATCTATCATCTATCTATCATCTATCTATCTATCTATCTATCTATCTATCTATCTATCTATCTATCTATCTATCTATCTATCTATCTATCTATCTATCTATCATCTATCTATCATCTATCTATCATCTATCTATCTATCTATCTATCTATCTATCTATCTATCTATCTATCTATCTATCTATCTATCATCTATCTATCATCTATCTATCTATCTATCTATCTATCTATCTATCTATCTATCTATCTATCTATCTATCATCTATCTATCTATCTATCATCTATCATCTATCTATCTATCATCTATCTATCTATCTATCTATCTATCTATCTATCTATCTATCTATCTATCATCTATCTATCATCTATCATCTATCATCTATCATCTATCTATCTATCATCTATCTATCTATCTATCTATCTATCTATCTATCTATCTATCTATCTATCTATCTATCTATCTATCATCTATCTATCCATCCATCTATCTCACCCTCCCTCTTTCTATCTATCCCTATTCCTATTCCTATTCCTATTCCTATTCCTATTCCTATTCCTATTCCTATTCCTATTCCTATTCCTATTCCTATTCCTATTCCTATTCCTATCCCTATCCCTATCCCTATCCCTAATCTAATCTATCTATCTATCTATCTATCTATCTATCTATCTATCTATCTATCTATCTATCTATCTATCTATCTATCATCTATCTATCTATCTATCTATCTATCTATCTATCTATCTATTATCTATCATCTATCTACATCTATCTATCTATCTATCTATCTATCTATCTATCTATCTATCTATCTATCTATCTATCTATCTATCATCTATCTATCATCTATCTATCTATCTATCTATCTATCTATCTATCTATCTATCTATCTATCTATTATCTATCTATCATCTACATCTATCTATCTATCTATCTATCTATCTATCTATCTATCAATCTATCTATCTATCTATCTATCTATCTATCATCTATCTATCCATCCATCTATCTCACCCTCCCTCTTTCTATCTATTCCTATTCCTATTCCTATTCCTATTCCTATTCCTATTCCTATCCCTATCCCCATCCCCATCCCCATCCCCATCCCCATCCCCATCCCCATCCCCATCCCCATCCCCATCCCTATCCCTATCCCTATCCCTATCCCTATCCCTATCCCTATCCCTGAGGCTAAAACATATAAAGAACTGTTGCTGGAATTGAGTATGTCTCTGGTTTAATGAAAAGAAGGACCAGGGATGACATGATAGCAGTCTTCCAATATCTCAGAGGTTGCCACAAAGAAGAGGGGGTCAAACTATTCTCCAGGGCACCTGAGGGCAGAACAAGAAGCCATGGGTGGAAACTAATCAAAGAGCGCAACAACTTCATATTAAGGAGAAATTTCCTGACTTTTAGAACAATTAATCAGTGGAACAACGTTGCCTCCAGAAGTTGTGAATGCTCCAACACTGGAAGTTTTTAAGAAGAGATTGGACAGCCATTTGTCTGGAATGGTGTAAGGTTTTCTGCTTGAGCAGGGAGTTGGGCTAGAAGACCTCCAAGGTCCCTTCCAACTATGTTGTCCTGTCCTTTTCCTGTCCTGTCCTGTCCTGTCCTGTCCTGTCCTATCCTATCCTATCCTATCCTATCCTATCCTATCCTATCCTATCCTATCCTATCCTATCCTATCCTATCCTATCCTTTGGTTTATTGAGAAAATATGGAGACTTTCTATACATCAGTGAGACATTGGATTGTCTTGTAGACCAGAAAATAAAACAAAGAAAACAGAATAAACCCGTACTGCAGAAATCTCTACCATCTTTTGCCGAGAAAGACAAAACTTTCTGTGCATAATTTCTCTTTTCTGACAAGCTTGCATGGTGGATAAGAAAGCTGCGGCTGTTGAATATAGAAACCTTAAAGTACTATCGTAAGCAAGATTAAGGAAAAAGAAGATATTTTTTCTTTGCAAGCAGAGTTTAAAAAAAAAAACCCCAACAACCTCCTGTTGGAATCATTATCCTTCTCTTTACCCCATATCTTTTGTCTCATTCCCGGTTGATAATCCGAGGCCAGGTTACCTCGTGTTTAATCAACAGCGTAATGCGGTGACACTTTTGCCACCCCTTGTATTCTCCTCTCAGACTCTCTGGAGCCACGTTGCATTAGACAATTGCCTTCGCACATAACACCTTAATGGCCCTCCCGACACAACGATGGGCTCTCGTGAATGTGGAAATAGCTCCTCCGAGATCGGGATAGCGATGGAGCAGACACACACAAATGCTTCTGGTGCCAGCTTTGGTTACTTTCAATAAGCAACAGGAAAGCCAATGTCTACGATTACACACCGAGTTTTGCTGGGAGGTGTGTGTGTGTGTCTGTGTGTGTGTGTGTGTGTGTGTGAGTGTGTTTTAAGGGCAAATGGATGAAAAGACCTTGAGACACTCTCTCTAAGTCAGCAGGGGCAGGAAGTAGGATCAGAGTTCACTGTAAGTGCGGCTGATTCTGAAGTTCAGAGGTTGTGGTGCAGCTTTTGGGTTGGAAGACTGCAGCAGGCAGAAGAATGACAAAAAGGGATGGGAGAGGCTTCTCATCTTCCCATCTAAGGAGCGGTGTGTCAGGGTTCCGATGGATGCCCTAATTAAAACATGAGCCTCGAGCCAAGCTTCAAAAGAAATCCAGTTATTTACTAGGAGAAACATGTTGGCATGTATCCAAGTGAAGCCAGCTCTGGCCCCACATACGTTATGGCCAACATATGAAACTGTTTCCCCACTGTTTCCCCACTTAAGGGCATAGCCCTTAAAACCTGGCTGTTCCGACAGGCCTGGGGCTAAAGATTCGTCGCCCCCTTTCGAATGGTATGATTGTTGCATTTTTTTAACTATGTATTGTTTTTGTGTTGTTGTTAAACTGTCTGTATCCCCCTTTCCCTTCTCTGAGTTGTGAGCCGCCCTGAGTCCCCTTAGGGAAAAGGTTGGCATACAAATGAAATAAAACTCTAAACTCTGTCGTCCCCCCCTCCCCATGGTGTGCCACAAATCACATTTTCCAATGGAGCACTTTTGTGGGCTGTAGAGATCACGCCGCTCCGGCTGTTGCAGGTAACCTGGGAGACAACCTTGAGAAAGATTTGTGTGGAATGTGCTTCTGGTTTTGGCCTCCGTGCTGCTCCGTCAGCTTCCCCCCCCCACTTGCCTATGGCAACTCGAGAGCAGGCCAGGGATGCTTTGCAAGTTGCATGTACAGAGTTGCCAGATGAAGGGAACAGCTAAAGAAATGGGGTTGATTTAGGAGGAAAGCCACAGGTGATGGTGAATGGCCCCTCCCATGGGGAATAAAAGAGGAGCGAAAAGGGAATGGAGTTTGCAGGAGACAACTAGTTCATTCCTGCATTCTTGTTCCAAAAATAATGAATAGTCATAGTGTCATGGGGCTTGAAGGGACCTGGGAGGTCTTCTAGTCCAACTTCCTGATAAAGCAAGTGTCCTTATACATCCTAAACAAATAGCAATAGCACTTAGACTTATATATGCAGCTGTGGGGATAAAAGGCAGGAGGTGGAGATGAACAGGTGTGGCAGGCAACAATTCACCTTCCACCCAGACGGACTTGTTAGCCTGAGAAAGAATCTTCTTGCTGGGGCTGCTGGCACTCCCAATAAAGGCATCTTTTGAGTTCCCTGAAGAGGGTTTTGTTGTGTTCGGGGAACTGGGTCAGAAGTCGGTTTTTAAGGTATGCCTGTCAGGTTAAGGCTTTCTGTGTTGCAACTGCTACATCTCTAGTTCCAATTAAAGTGCTAATTTCGAACCTTAAAGGCCCTGAATGGAATAGGAAGCATTTATCTGGGGTATCAGTTGCATTGTTACGAACCTGCCCTGGTTTAATAGGATCCTTAGCAAACAAATCACAGCATTAAGATTAAATAAAAAGATTGTCAGCACCATGGACAGAGTATCCTTGGTTTGTCCTCTCTAAAAATGCCAAGATAAGAGTGGTTCTTCCTCCTCCTTTTTGCTTTCTGGACACACAGGCGTGCGTGCCCGCGCGCGCACACACACAGACACACACAGACACACACACACACACACACACACTCATCTTGTGCAGTAGCTATAGACTGTAACATAACTTATTTAAACACATTGCACTCCTTGCATCCATCAGTTAATTCAAGACGGCTCCCCACATCAACAAAGTCACAGCAAACAGTAAAGAGAAACCATGAAGCACCATAGTGGTGCAGTGGTTAGAACGCAGTACTGCAGGCTCCTTCTGCTGACTGCCGGCTGCCTGCAATTTGGCAGTTCGAATCTCACCCAGGCTCAAGGTTGACTCAACCTTCCATCCTTCCGAGGTGGGTAAAGTGAGGACCCAGATTGTTGGGGGAAATAAGCTGACTCCGCAAACCACTTAGAGAGGGCTGGAAAGCACTGTGAAGCGGCATATAAGTCTAAGTGCCATTGCTATTGCTATCACATCAGCACAAAACTATGCAAGGTAGTAATGTAATTACTAATTGCGAAGAGTTGGACATGACTTAGCAACTGAACAACAACAACAACAACAACAACAACAGATAAAATAGGTAGACGAGGGCTGGTTCAACGCAGCCTGCAAGCCTACCAGTGGTGGGTTTCACATTTTGCTACCACTTGTTCGGCACACATGTGCCTGGTCTTCTGCACATGTGCTTTGCTTGTGTGCATGCTTTCTACACATGTGCCTGGCCTCAAAAATGTGCCTAAATATGACAGCATAGAGGCAGGGCAGGTGGGCTCTGCCCACCCACGATTTCGGGCGTACCAGTCCAAACTGGCTGAATACCACTTCTGAACCGTACCCAAGGTTGACAAGTGCTTCCATCCACTCAGATCTTTTTTATGATTATTATTAAAAAGTTTTTTTAAAATTAAACACGCATTAAATCATGGGACACAGTGTAATTTGATTAAATTCCCTTTTGTGATACAGCTACATTCCGTCAAAGGAAGAGTCATTTTGTCTGGGTTTGATCTTATGGACCACAGCTTCCCTTAGATTGATTCTATGCCCTGCACAGCCTTTTTTTTGGGAGGGGGGGAGGGAGACAGAGAGACACACAGACATACACAGATAGTCTCTCTCTCTCTCTCTCTCTCTCTCTCTCTCTCTCTCTCTCACACACACACACACACACACACACACACACACACACAGAAAGAGACAGAGAGAGAGATAGAAAGAAAGAGTGAGAGACACACAGAGAGAAAGACTGACAGAGAGAGACAGAAAAGCAACAGAGAAAAAGAGATACAGACAGAGAGAGACAGAGACAGAGAAGTGTCAGAGAAAAAGAGAGACAGAGAGAGACAGAGACAGACACACAAACACACACACACACACACAGAGATAGAGAGAGAGACACACAGAGAAAGACAGAGAGAGACACACACACACAGAGTGAGACACACATACAGAGAGAGAGGGGGGGGGAGAGAGAGAGATACAGAGACAGACAGACAGAGACAGACAGACAGAGACAGACAGACAGAGACAGACAGACAGAGACAGAGAAGTGTCAGAGAAAAAGAGAGACAGAGAGAGACAGAGACAGACAGACACACAAACACACACACACACACAGACAGAGATAGAGAGAGACACACAGAGAAAGACAGAGAGAGACACACACACACACACACACAGAGTGAGACACACATACAGAGAGAGAGAGGGAGAGAGAGACAGAGACAAACAGACAGAGACAGACAGACAGAGACAGACAGACAGACAGAGACAGACAGACAGAGACAGACAGAGACAGAGAAGTGGCAGAGAAAAAGAGAGACAGACAGACAGAGTTAAATTTTATAACCACCATGCTTATTTACAATTGGTCTATTCAGTAGTTACAAATATAAGGATATTGTATTTCCATCCATGTTGCTTTGTTCTTGTCTTATACATTTTCACTGTTATGATATCATACATATTTCTAATCTCTATTCTATAAATCTTAGTCATTGCTTATTTTGGGTCTTTCCTTTTTTGTTCCAACCATCAATAAAATTTATCCCAGATGTTATAATATTCTGATTCGTCTTTGTTCTTCAATTCCCACATCAATTTATCCATTTCAGCACAAATCAGAATTTTCCTAATTACTTCCTCTTCTTGTGGAATTTTCCTGTTTTTCCAGTTTTGGGCAAAGACCATTCTTGGTGCTGTAATAATATGTATTATTAAGTAGATTACCCCCTTGTTATGTTTATCATTTATGATTCCCAAATGAAATAGTTCTGGTTTGAATTCAATTTCCTCTTTGGTTATCTCTATCAGCCCCTTTTGGTAATTTCCTGCAAATATTCTTTTGCTTTTTGGCACAACCATCACATATGGTAGTACATGCCTGATTCATAATCACATTCACTCACTCAGATCTTTCCATGGCCATCAAAGAAGAAGAGAGGACTTTGTCAGATCCCTAAAAGTGATACTGCCATTCAATTGGGAGGAGGGAGGCCTTGGGGTCAATTTATTGGCAGTGCCTGTGACAACTGACATTTTACAACTGGTTTCCTGGTGCCGAAGGGCCTGAGATCCCATCACCTTTTGGGGAATGTTTATGATGGCCATGTGGGATGTTTTACTTTAATGTCTAATGGAATATAGCCATGGGAAAGTGTTGTGGCCCAGCAGGATCCGGTTGAGCTGCTGATGGACTCGGATAGTGAGGAACCATATGAGTCTGCCAAGATGTGGAGGACCCTGTGCAGGGTTCAGACTCAGAGCAGGGACCAGAGAGGCTGGTTGGCCACCAGGAGGCGCCTGAGGCATGGACCGGTGGGGAAGATCAAAGTCAGTTTGTCTCTGATGTTCGGTTGAGAAGGGCTGAGAAACGGAAGACGCAACTCCGTAGGCAGTGTCATAGAAGATAATGAAGCACAGGTGGTTGTGGATTGGCCTCTCCCAAGAGGGTTTATAAGTGAGGCGTTGGGAGGGGACATTTGCAGGAAACAACCGTTCGAACGAGTATTGAAGAATTCTGTTTGTATTCTAGTCGTGTCATGTGGATTATCTGCGTTGCTTCATTTGAACTCTCTGGGTTGCTGCCAAGCTATTATCTTGAATGTGAGTTGCCTGGGCCCTCAGCCCAAAGGATTTGTTATCTCATTAATTAAACAGTGGCAAACAGCCAAGCCTGTGTTCTGGTTTATTCACAGGCTGGGGAGGGGGGGGGCGGTTTCAGAACAGGAATGTATGTTTATTCAGCTCTCAGGGCAGTTGATAAAGGAAACATCTTCACACTTGTGTATTGGCTAGAATCTGCAAATCTTGCTATTACTTTAATTCTACTTGCATTGCCTAAAGGGATTCAGATGTTGCTTTGCCTCTAATGGCTTCCATTCTTCTTAATTAAAGTTTCCTTTTGAAATAATCGGTTTCAAGAGTCTTCGCTTTCTTAAGTTAGGAGAGGAGCCTTGGAGAAGACCCTGATGTTGGGCAAGATGGAAGGCAAAAGGAGAAGGGGATGGAAGAGGGTGAGATGGTTCGTGACCCGTCAAAACCGCGGTCCACAAAAGCGCACTCGACGAAAGCGCGTACGTGACGTCATCACAGCGCGACGGAAAAAATTGAAATAAAAATAAAATTAAAGCAAGCCGATTCACATAAAGGTAAGGGTTATTTTAGGGTTAGGGTTAGGGTTAGGTTAAGGGTTAGGGTTAGGTTTAGAGCGTTAGGGTTACGTTTAGCGTTAGGTTAAGGGTTAGCGTTAGGTTTAGGGTTAGGTTAAGGGTTAGGTTTAGTTTTAGGGTTAGGGTTAGGTTTGGGGGGGTTAGGGTAAGGTTTTCGCTTTAATTTTACATTTATCGATCACAGCGCGATGTTTTCGTCGCGCTGTGATGACGTCACGTACGCGCTTTCGTCGAGCGCGCTTTTGTCTACCGCGGTTTTGTGGTGGAACCGAGATGGTTAGATAGCATCATCATGGCAATGAAGGTGAATTTGGAAGCCAGAATAGATGCTTTACTATCAGGAGCACTCCATATAGTAAATATTCTGACTGGAGCTTCATTTTCCAGGAAGGAATAAAAGGAAAAAAAAATGAATGTAATTCAGAGCTGGTGTTTCCCCTCCCCACATGTTTGGTATGATAAACAAATCATAAATGAATAATAGCATTTGGATTGTCGGTGGCAGCATTTACAGAAGAGAAGTTTTTGAGGGATGCATCTACAATCTCCTTCCCTGAGTTACACATGGGACTCACTGTTCATTTAAGGAAAGCCTAGCTCAGCGTGACATTAAGGCAGGCGGTTTGGTTCTCTTGAGTTATTCCTCTTTGGAATAACCTCTATTTCTCTTTTGACTGTCTCCCCCCCCCCCGCCCCACCTCCTTCCTTTTCTACTGTATTTGCATGAAGACAAATATATCGCATTTTTACAACTAGCTCACGCAGCAGCTTTGAGTATTTATGGCCTCCTTTCCGTGTTAGTCATGTTTTCATTATTGCAACCGGTTGCCATGGAGAGAAAAAAAACATATCAATAGGGCAGGCTCTAATTTAGAAAGCAAGGATTGGAGGCAAATTGTAAAATTGCATCACTGACGCAATTGCGATGTTATACGATGGCTTGTTGCTCTGTGTATTCCTATTCTCCTTTGTTTACCGGGGGGGGGGGGGCTGCTAAGTTTTGGAGTTCGATCTTCCATGGAAGATCTAAAGAGTTAATAGAATAACATATGGGTAACATGGGAGGGACCTTGGAGGTCTTGAAAGAGCCAAGGTGGCGCAGTGGTTAAATGCAGCACTGCAGGCTACTTCAGCTGACTGCAGTTCACCAGTTCGGCTGTTCAAATCTCACCGGCTCAGGGTTGACTCAGCCTTCCATCCTTCCGAGGTAGGTAAAATGAGGACCCGGGTTGTTGTTGGGGGCAATATGCTGACTCTGTAAACCGCTTAGAGAGGGCTGAAAGCCCTATGAAGCGGTATATAAGTCTAACTTGCTGCTATTGCTTCTAGTTCAACCCCATGTTCAAACTGGAGCCCTAGACCATTTCAGACAAGTGGCTGTCCAGTCTCTTCTTAAAAACCTCTTGCAAACTCAAACTGTTTCATTGGTTAATTGTCCACACTGTTAGGAAGTTTCTCCTTAATTCCAGGTTGCGTCTCTCCTTGATTGCTTTCCATCCATTGCTTCTTAACAGATTAGCAGAGTTGGAAGGGACCTTGTAGGTCATCTAGTCCACCCCCAAGCAGGAGACCCTACACCATTTCTGAAAGATGGCAGTCCAGTCTCTACTTGAAAGCCTCCAGGGACGAAGCTCCCATAACTTCTGAAGGAAACTTCTGTTCCATGGGTTGATTGTTTTCACTGTTAGAAAATTCCTCCTTATTTCCAGGTTGAATCTCTCCTTGATCAGTTTCCATCTATTGTTCCTTTTCTGGCCTTCAGGTGCTTTGGAGAATAGCTGGATCCCCTCCTCTCTGTGGCAGCACCCCCTCAAATATTGGAAGACTGCTATCATGTCTCTCCTGGTCCTTCTCTTCACTAGACTAGCCAGGCCCAGTTCCTGCAACTGTTCTTCATATGTTTGATCCTCCAGTCCCCTAATCATCTTGGTTGCTCTTCTCTTTCTGGAGTCTCCACATCTTTTTCATAGTGTGGTGACCAAAACTGGATGCAGTATTCTAGGTGTGGTCTTACTAGAGCTTTACAGAGTGGGATTAGTACCTCGCTTGATCTTGATTGTATCCTCCTGTTAATGCAATTTAGGATTGCATTGGCCCTTTTTGGCTGATGCTGCATACGGCTGGTTCATATT
>NW_028261388.1:6272262-6287262 GCF_051295495.1 Thamnophis sirtalis | reverse complement strand
CTTTTTTATGTATATTGAAATGGAATTATACATGCCATCAACACAAAAGGGAGTTTGCTCAGAAGCTGAAATACACCAAGTGAATTAGAGGAAGAGTGGGAAGCAGAGGAGAGAAGAAAGATAGGAAGAGAGGGATAGGAGAGAGGGTGAAGGGGGAAGATGAGGTGTATAAGGAGGAGTGGTAAGGGGAGAGAGGAGAAGGAGAAAGGAAGGGGAAGTAGAGTAGAAAATGATGGAGGGAAGACAGGAGGTAGAAAGGGGGAGGAGAGAGGGGAAGAAAGTGTCGGATAAGGTATAAATATGGTGTATGGAGAGCAGAAGAGCCAATAACTGGTTTTTTCCCCCCCTTTGGTAGTAGATGGTAAGATGAATTGATGTAATTACTTAATAATACAACATGATATTGACTATGAAAAAAAAGGGGGGATCACATGACTGCAAGACACTGCAACCCTTATAAATATGAATACCACGTAGTCGGCAACGAATAGTGGACTAAAATCCCCATGGACTCTTTTACCTTTTCTCTTATCATACAACAAAGGAAAACATTCATAAGAGAAATCCAGGACATGAATGGCTCTCTCACACATTAAACATCACACAGCAAGTCAGTTTTACGCTTCTACAAAACAGTTCTTTACAAAACAAGTAAAGAGCTCAATTTTTTTAAAAACCCAGATGAAATGATTTAAACATGCATATGCAACAGCATCCACTATTTCAAAAAAAAAAATAGCAAAGGACAAATATTTACTGTAAATTGGGACAATGGAAGGGAAGAAGGGGAGAGGAGGAGAAGGAGGAGGAGAAGGAGGAGAAGGAAGAGGAGGGGAGGAGGAGCGGAAAGGGGAGGAAAAGGAAGAGGAGGGGGGAAGGGGATGAGAAGGATGAGGAAGAGCAGAAGAAGTAGAGGAGAAGGAGGAGGAAGAGAAAAAGTGGAAGAGAAGGAGAAGGAGAATGAGAAGAAGAAGAGGAGGAGAAGAAGACAAAGGATGAGAAGAAGAAGAGGAAGAAGAGGAGGAGAAGAGGGAAGGTAAGGAGAAGGAGGAGGAGAAGAAGAAGAAAAGGAGGAGGAACAGGTAGTGGAGGAGGAGAAAGGAAAGAAGAAGAAGAAGAAGAAGAGGAAAGAAGACCTCCTTTAAAAGTTTTCTTTCTTTTATTTTTCCACCTTATTTCCATATTTCAGTTTTCTCCATCTACGTTAGTTTTTTTTAATGTATGATCCACTTGAAGAATGTAAGGCAGCCATATGTTTATAATAAACTCTCAGTCGAAAAGGAAAGAAAACAGATTGATTAATTACGGTTTGGAGCCAGTCTGAGATGATCAGAAACGCCCATGGGATGGAACTTTGATTCGGATATAATTGAGAAGGGGGTGGAAACCAGCTCGCTTCGAAGAGAGCCGTTCGCTGCCCTGTTGTTGGACTTCCTTAACTGGCAGAAAAAGAAGAAGATCTCTTTTTTTCTCTCTGTCCTTTTGTTCTTCAGTGTTTCTGCATCTTATTTTGCTTTTTGCTCATAGTCTTGTAGAATACAAGTAGTCCTCGACTTACAATGATTCAATTAGCGACCATTTCAAAATGATAACAGTATTGAAAAAAGCAAATTTTGGGGGGGGGGACCGAATTGGTAGTAATGCTGGCAGGAATCCACCCCTCCTCGACACGTGTGATGTCAGGCTGGCCATGCCCATCCTGGCTACACCGAGGTCAAACATAACCCTGATATGGCCCTTAATGAAATCAAGTTTGACACCCCTGAGTTAGGCAGGGGTGGGTTTCAACCGGTTCGCGGAGGTCCCTGCGAACCAGTTGGTCGGCGAACCTGGAAGTAAGTAACTTCCGGGAATGGCAAAGGCACGCCCGCGCGCCTGCGGTGCTTACCCGGTTTTGACGAGTTCTGCGCTTCCACACATGCGCAGGATGCATACAGCACCTGCGCGATCCTCCAGGAGCAGCTGGAGCGTCGCGCAGATGCTAGTACGCACGCGTGCCCCGCACGCATGCACGAGGATGCCGCCAGCCCCGTTCCAACCGAATCGGTTGGAACGGGGCGAGAAACCCACTCCTGGAGTTAGGGAATCCATTTCGAAGTCCAGGTGTCTAGTGACGCATCGCTTTGAAAAACTGGGCCCATTCCTGAGATAAATTAAGCCACTTTGCTAATTGTCACAGCGAGAATATGGCCAAGGTAGAACAATTTGCATGCTAATGTGATCCACGTGGAAGAGAAATTCACGAAGCTTTAGGATTATGGGGAGAGGAGGGGAAACCAGACAATATGGTACAAAATTACCGAGTAGAATGTTTCAAGGAGCTATCTATCCACCTTTCCCCCTGACAACAGAGCTACAGACTGTCACAAGTATGGTTTTCCCTGCGGTGACATATGGCTGTGAAAACAGAACAAAATCAGAAAGGCTGGAATGAGGGGAAATGGAGGCCTTTGAACTGTGGTGCTGGAGAAAAAAAGTTGCAAATACTTTGCAATTCTGCAAGTAGAAAAAACCCCTTCTATTCCCTATGATATGAAGCAGGCTGTGCCCTGGAAGCTCTTAGTAATAACGGACTAATAGAGTTGGAAGGGACCTTGCAGGGTCTTCTAGTCCAACCCCTGCTTAGTCAGGAGACCCTATCCCATTCTGGGATAAGTGACCGTCCAGTCTCTTACTAAAAGCCTCCAGTGATGGCACACCCACAACTTCTGGAGGCAAGTCGTTCCCTGATGGATTTTTCTTACTCTTAGGAAATTTCTCTTTAGTTCTCGGTTGCTTCTCTCCTTGATAGTTTCCATCCATTGCATCTGTCCTGCCTTCAGGTGCTTTAGAGAATAGTGTTGACTCCACTTCTTTATGATGGAGGCATCCACAACTTTGGAGGCAAGCTTGTTCTACTGATTATATTGTTCTCACTGTCAGAAATTTCCCTTAATTCCCTTAATTCTAAGTTGGATGGATTTCTCTTGATAAATTTCCATCTTATTACTTCTTGTCCATTCATCTTCTCTTCTTTCCTCTCCTCTTTCATTCCATTCCATTCTCTCTTATCTCCTCTCCTCTTTCATTTTCATTCATTCTCTCTTTCTCTTCCTCTTCCCTCCTCTTCATTCCATTCATTCCTTCTCTTCTCTTCTCTCTTCTCTCCTCTTCATTCCATTCCATTCCATTCTCTCTTTTCTTCTCTTCCTTTCCTCTCCTCTTTCATTCCATTCCATTCTCTTCTCTTCCTCTTCTCCTCTTTCATTCCATTCCCTTCATTCTCTCTTTCTTCTCTTCCTTTTCCTCTCCTCTTTCATTCCATTCCATTCTCTCTCTCTTCTCTTCCTCTCCTCTTTCATTCCATTCCATCTCTCTCTTCTCTTCTCTTCCTCTTCTCCCTCTTCATTCATTCCATTTCCATTCTCTCTTTTCTTCTCTTCCTTTCCTTCCTCTTTCATTCCATTCCATTCTCCTTCTCTTCTCTTCCTCTCCCTCTTTCATTCCATTCCATTCTCTCTTCTCTTCTCTTCCTCTCCTCTTTCATTTCATTCCATTCTCTCTTCTCTTCTCTTCCTCTCCTCTTTCATTCCATTCCATTCTCTCTTCTCTTCTCTTCCTCTCCTCTTTCATTCCATTCCATTCTCTCTTCTCTTCTCTTCCTCTCCTCTTTCATTCCATTCCATTCTCTCTTCTCTTCTCTTCCTCTCTCTTTCATTCCATTCCATTCTCTCTTCTCTTCCTCTCCTCTCCTCTTTCATTCCATTCTCTCTTCTCTTCTCTTCCTCTCCTCTTTCATTCCATTCCATTCTCTCTTCTCTTCTCTTCCTCTCCTCTTTCATTCCATTCTATTCTCCTTTCTCTTCCCCTTCCTCTCCTCTTTCATTCCATTCCATTCTCTCTTCTCTTCTCTTTCTTTCCTCTCCTCTTTCATTCCATTCCATTCTCTCTTCTCTCCCCCTCCTCTCCTCTTTCATTCCATTCCATTCTCTCTTCTCTTCTCTTCCTCTCCTCTTTCATTCCATTCCATTCTCTCTTCTCTTCTCTTCCTCTCCTCTTTCATTCCATTCCATTCTCTCTTCTCTTCCTCTCCTCTCCTCTTTCATTCCATTCTCTCTTCTCTTCTCTTCCTCTCCTCTTTCATTCCATTCCATTCTCTCTTCTCTTCTCTTCCTCTCCTCTTTCATTCCATTCTATTCTCCTTTTCTCTTCTCTTCCTCTCCTCTTTCATTCCATTCCATTCCATTCTCTCTTCTCTTCTCTTCTCTTCTCTTCTCTTCTCTTCTCTTCTCTTCTCTTTCTCTTCTCTTCCTTCCTTTCCCTTCCCTTCCCTTCCCTTCCCTTCTCTTCCCTCCCCTCCCCTCTCCTCTCCTATCCCATTCTATTCCAACCAGTGGAGTGACTTACCACCAGAAGTTGTGATGTTTTATCACAGAGGTTTTCAAGAAGAGACTGCCACAGCCACATTTATGAAAGGGTATTGGGCATCCTGCCTGAGCAGGGAGTTGGACTAGTAGACCTCCAGTCATTCTGTTATCTTCTGTTCTTTTGGCAGCTCCTCAAACACTGGAGCACTGCTATCATGTCACCCCTAGTCCTCCTTTTTTTATTAGACTAGACATACCCAATATCTGCAACCGTTCTTCATACGCTTCAGTCTCCAGTCCTTATTTTTCCTGTCCTGTCCTTATCTTATCTCTTACCCTTAATTTCCATTCCCCCTTTTTAAAAAAGAATTCTGTATTTTGCTTACTCAGGGAAGCCATAATGTGATGGCGAATATGCATGTCCATAGCTAGCCTGAAGCTCCTGTTTAGGCAGGTCTTCCGTTGATCAATAGAGGTTGCTTTGGGGTAGCAAAGGGAATGAATATTTCAAACCTTCTGGATGGATTTCCTCTGGGCGTTTGAAGGAAATTAGGAAGAAAAAAACACGACAGGAAGTCAATGTCTGGTGTTACTGGATAGGGCTCTGGGCAAGATTTTACCTGCAGAGACACAACACTGGATTTTCGTTCAGCAGTTCTCCAATTGAACATGCTGTATGAAGAACGGTTGCAGGAATTGGGTATGGATCAGAAGTGGGTTCCTACCAGTTCGCACCAGTTCGGTAGAACCGGTTCGTCAAATCTACCGAACCGGTTAGAAGAGGTTCCACCAGAAAGCAGGCCACACCTACAGAAGAGGTTCCAAAAATTTTTGAAACCCACCACTGACACACACACACACACACACACACACACACTCACTCACTCACACAGAAAGAGAAAGAAAGGAAGAAATAAATAAAGAAAAACAGAAAAAAGAAAAGAAAAAAGTGAGAGAGAGATGAAAGAAAAAAAGGAAAAAGGGACAGAGAGACAAAAGGAAGGAAAGAGAGAGAGAGAGAGAGACAGAGAGAGACAGAGACAGAGAGACAGACAGAGACAGAGACAGAGGGAGAAAGAAAACACATGGCCGGCAAGCCACTCCCACCAGATCACATGGTCGGCAAGCCACTCCCACAAAGGAGGCCACACCCACAGAGTAGGTTCAAAAAATTTTTGAAACCCACCTCTCTCTCTCTCTCTCACACACACACACACACACACACACACACACACACACACACACACACACACAGACTCACACAGACTCACACAGACTCACAGAGAGAGAGAGAAAGAGAAAGAGAAAGAGAAAGAGAAAGAAAGGAAGAAAGGAATAAAGAAAAAAAGAAAGAAAAAGTGAAAGAGAGATGAAAGAAAAAAGGAAAAAGGGACAGAGAGACAAAAGGAAGGAGAGAGAGAGAGAGAGACAGAGACAGAGAGAGAGAGAGAGAGAGAGAGAGAGAGAGAGAGAGAGAGAGAGAGAGAGAGAGAGAACACATGGCCGGCAAGCCACTCCCACCAGGTCACATGGCCGGCAAGCCACTCCCACAAAGGAGGCCACACCCACAGAGTAGGTTCGAAATTTTTTTGAAACCCACCACTGGTATGGATAGTCCAGAGCCATGATGGCAAGCCTGTGGCACGCAGAGCCCTCTCCGACCGCGCTCCAGCCATTGCCTCGGCCCAGCTCCACTGAGCATGTTCACACACACTTCCCGCTGCCCAGCTGGTCTTCTAGTACCTGCGGTGCATGCGCGGGGGAATGAGGCCTTCCCCAATCTCTGCAGTTTCTCCCCCCCACAACATGCCCTAGTTTTTCTCCTACGTTTGCCTTCCCCGATCTCTGCAAGTCCCCCCCCCTCCACAACTGCCTCTCTGTGGCAGAAATGGAGGAGAAAGGTAGGGCGCACTGGGGGGGGGGGTCTTGTGGCGACCGAGGAAGCCAAAACGGGGTGTGGGGGATGCTATGTGAGGCTCCACCACAACCTCATTTTGGGCCTGAAAAGTCTGCACCAAACTTGGGAGCCAAAAGGGGGGGGCAGGAATGCATGTGGGGGATGGGGAGCATTAAATAATTAATTTCTGCTCTCACAGCATCAGAAAATTAATAATCCCCCCGCCCCAATTTAAACCTCCAGTGTTGGAGCAGCTACAATTTCTGGAGGCAAGTCGTTCCATTGATTAATTGTTCTCATTTGTCAGGAAATTCCTCCTTAGTTCTAAGTTGCTTCTCTCCTTGATTAGTTTCCACCCATTGCTTCTTGTCCTGCCCTCAGGTGCCTTGGAGAATAGCTTGACTCCCTCTTCTTTGGGGCAACCCCTGAGATATTGGAAGGCTGCTATCATGTCTCCCCTAGTCCTTCTTTTCATCAAACTAGACTGATTCATTTCCTGCAAGCGTTCTTCTTATGCCTCCTGTCCCCTTATCATGCTTGCTGCTCTTCTCTGCATTATTTCTAGAGCCATGATGGTGATCTGTGGGCACGTGAGCCATTGCCCTATGTCATCTCCAACGCACATGCATGCACCAGCCAGCTGATTTTCGGCCTCTCTGGAGGCCAGGAGAGGCTGTTTTCACCTTCCCCAGGGTCCAGGAAATCCACCGGAGACTGGGGAGGGTGAAAAATGGGCCTACCAGAGGTTCGGAAACAGACCATTTCCGGCTTTCGAAGGGCCTCGGGGGGGGGGGGGGCAGGGTAGGCCCTTTTCGCCCTCCACTGCCCCCCCGGAGGCTCTCCAGAAGCCCTCCGGAAGCCAGAAATGATCAGTTTTCAAACTTCTGGTAGGCCTGTTTTATCTATTTATCTATTTATCTATTTATCTATTTATCATCTATTTATCATCTATTTATCTATTTATCTATTTATCATCTATTTATCTATTTATCTATTTATCTATTTATCTATTTATCTATTTATCTATTTATCTATTTATCTATTTATCTATTTATCTATTTATCTATTTATCTATTTATCTATTTATCTATTTATCTATTTATCTATCTATTTATTTATTTTATTAATTAGACTTATATACCGCTTCATAGAGCTTTCAGCCCTCTCTAAGCGGTTTACAGATTTTTAGCAAATTGAGTCAGCAAATTGCCCCCACAGTCTGGGTCCTCATTTCACCCACCTCGGAAGGATGGAAGGCTGAGTCAACCTTGAGCCGGTGAGATTTGAACCGCTGAACTGCAAAGAACAGTCAGCTGAAGTGGCCTGCAGTACTGCACTCTAACCACTGCGCCACCTCGGTTCCCCCCCCTCCCCAGTCTCCGGTGGCTTTCCTGGAGCCTGGGGAGGGGGAAAAACAGCCTTCCCCGGCCTCCGGGGGGAAATACCAAGCTCAGCTTGCCGCAAGCAGTACACCGGCAGTGCCATCACTGTTGCAGAGTCTCAAGATGAAAACAACATGAAAAAATCTCACAATCATGCTGGAAACAACCTGTCCCGATGAACAGACAAGCCTAAATAATACCGTTTCGAAAATGATCGCTTTAGCTCCTGAAACTCCGCATTCCACATTCGAACTTCCCTTGTATTCCTCCCCCAAAGTTTGCAACCTGCAGAGATACATTTTTTTAAAATTATTTTAATTTTTATCAATTTCATATATACATTCACAATAATGATCTCATAACTGTTATTAATATATGCATTTATAACAATTTTCCTACTGTTGACAATATACTTGAAGATTGCTTTTTTAACATCCCATAGACCATCATATTCTACAACGGTCCTACTTCTTCTTCCCTCCTCCCTCTTTCCTTCCCTCGTTCTTCTCCTACTCCCCTTTCCTTCCCTCCCTCCTTCCCCTTCCCTCTTTCTCTCCTTCCCTCCTTCCTTCTCCTCCTTCCTTCACTCCTTTCTTCCTCTCCTTCTCTCCTTCCTTTCCCCTTCCTTTCCTCCTTCCTTCCCCCTTCCTTCTCTCCTACATTCCATCCTTCCCTCCTTCCTTCCTCCTTTATTCTCTCCTTCCTTTCCCTCCTTCCTTCCCTTCCTTCTTCCTTCCCTCCTTTCTTTTTCTTTCTCTCCTTCCTTTCCTCCTTCCTTTCCTCCTTCCTTCCCCTCTTCCTTCTCTCCTACATTCCCTCCTTCCCTCCTTCCTTCCCTCCTTTCTTTCTCTCCTTCCTTCCCTCCTTCCTTCCCTCCTTCCTTCCTTCCTTTCTTTTCTCTTTCTCTCCTTCCTTTCCCCCTTCCTTCCTCCTTCCTTCCCCCCTCCCTTCTCTCCTACATTCCCCTCCTTCCCTCCTTCCTTCCTCCTTTCTTCTCTCCTTCCTTCCCTCCTTCCTTTCCCCCTTCCTTTCTCCTTCCTTCCCCCCTCCCTTCTCTCCTACATTCCCTCCTTCCCTCCTTCCTTCCCTCCTTTCTTCTCTCCTTCCTTCCTTCCCTCCTTTCTTTTCTCTTTCTCTCCTTCCTTTCCCCCTTCCTTTCCTCTTCCTTCCCCCTTCCTTCTCTCCTACATTCCCTCCTTCCTTCCCTCCTTTCTTCTCTCCTTCCTTCCCTCCTTCCTTCCCTCCTTTCTTCTCTCCTTCCCCCCTCCTTCCTTCCTTCCTTCTTTTTCTCCTTCTCTCCTTCCTTTCCCCTTCCTTTCCTCCTTCCTTCCCCCCTTCCTTCTCTCCTACATTCCCTCCTTCCCTCCTTCCTTCCCTCCTTTCTTCTCTCCTTCTCTCCTTCCTTCCCTCCTTCCTTCCCTCCTTTCTTCTCTCCTTCCCTCCTTCCTTCCCTCCCTCCTTCCCTCCCTCCTTCCTACCCCCCTTTCTTCTCTTTCTTCTCTCCTTCCTTCAGAGGAATCTGCAGAGATATAATGTATCTGCAGAGATACATTTACAATCACCTTGTGGCTGATTGTCATTCAGTTTTGCAGACACCTTGGGGAAACGGGGAAACGTCTTGTGATCATATCTTACTGTCCGGCATCTTACTGGTGCCACTGCT
This sequence comes from Thamnophis sirtalis, assembly GCF_051295495.1. NCBI lineage: Eukaryota > Metazoa > Chordata > Lepidosauria > Squamata > Natricidae > Thamnophis > Thamnophis sirtalis. The sequence continues at coordinate 6,277,974 of NW_028261388.1, read as the reverse complement.
TTTCTATTCGATCCCTTTGCTCGACAAGATTTATGGCTGGGCTTCAGCTTGTCAGGCCCAGCTCAAGATTGCGAATTCCTCCTTTCTTTTCTTCTCCTTCCATTAAAAAACAAACTAGCCATTTACTTCCCAGTCAAATAGATAGAAGAGACACGGAGAGTAGAAATATTTTTGGGGGGGTGGGATGGGGGGAGGAGACTGAGCCCTCATGTCTGTTCCTAAGCTATTTTCTGGAATTCTGAAGTCTTGGGGTCCAGATTTAAGACAAGTGTTCTGACCGAGGTTTCCCGAGAGCATGAAGCCAACTCCTTGTCCCAACATAAGCCCTTTTTAGGAATTCACTGTGAATTCTGCTCATTCACATCCAGCAAAGTCTTTCGAGGGAGGGTTTACAGTCACAGACCTTCTCTGGCTTGGGGAGCTGCCAGGCCGAGATCTGTCAAACTTGGCAAAGAGTCTCGGAGAGTCAGGAACCATGAAGTGAACTATTGTCTCCTGCAAACTCACTCCCCTTTCGCTCCTCTTTGATTTCCTCTGGGAGGGGCCATTCATCGTCCACCTGTTGCCTTACTCCCAAGTCGACCCCTGTTCTTTAGTTGTTCCCTTCATCTGGCAGCTCTGCGCATGCACACACTGGGAACAGGCTCCAGCTGTTCTTCTGCCTCACTGATGTCTGACTCTCAAGGTAGATGATAATTGTCAGATGGCCCTGGCCCTCTCTCTCCTTCCGACACAGAGCCCTTATCAGAGCTTCCCCAGACTCCAGGACTGGCCCATCTTCCTCCCCAACCTCCTCACTGTCCAAATCTGCTGCCAGCTCCGCCTGGCGGGCCGCAACAGGTAGGAAGGAGGAAGTGAACTGGCACAATGATGGCCTGATGGTTAATGCACCAGGCTACAAACCGGAACACCATGAGCCATGGAAGCCAATTGAGTGACAATCACCAAGAGAGGATGACTTTATTTCTGTCTTAGACATAAAAACTGACTAGGTGACCTAGGGCCAATCACCTGGAGACAGTGAGTTCTGATTCCACACAAACACAACACACACACACACACACACACACACACACACACACACACACACACACACACACACACAGAGAGACAAACACACCAGTGGTGGGTTTCAAAAAAAATTTCAACCTATTCTGTGGGTGTGGCCTCCTTTGTAGGAGTGACTTGCCAGCCATGTGACCTGGTGGGAGTGGCTTGCTGGCCATGTGTTTCTCTCTCTCTCTCTCTCTCTCTCTCTCTCTCTCTTTCCTTCCTTTTGTCTTTCTGTCCCTTTTTTTCTTTCATCTCTCACTTTTTCTTTCTTTTTTCTTTCTTTCTTTCTTTCTTCCTTTCTTTCTCTCTCTGTGTGAGTCTGTGTGTGTGTGTGTGTGTGTCAGTGGTGGGTTTCAAAAATTTTTGGAACCTCTTCTGTAGGTGTGGCCTGCTTTCCGGGTCCACTGGTGGAACCTCTTCTAACCGGTTCGGTAGATTTGACGAACCGGTTCTACTGAACTGGTGCGAACCGGTAGGAACCCACCTCTCTCTCTCTCTCTCTCTCTCTCTCTCTCTCTCTCTCTCTCTCTCTCTCTCTCTCTCTCTCTCTCTCTCTCTCTCCCTCTCTCCCTCTCCCTCTCCCTCTCCCTCTCCCTCTCTCCCTCTCTCCCTCTCTCCCTCTCTCCCTCTCCCTCCCTCCCCCTCCCTCCCTCCCTCTCTCTCTCTCTCTCTCTCACACACACACACACGCACAACCCTACATGGATACGGACAGACACCCTTTCGTAAGGAATGTTCAAATGGCAAGCTCCTTTAGGGAGACAAGCATTAATAAGGACGATATGAGATTTTTCAGAAGGAGCATTAGGTTAAATTAAAATATTTGCAACTGTGAAATATTAAGAAGAAAGAAGAAAGAAACACACTCTTGTTGTTTCCTAGCTGCAGTTGGTACAAAAACAATTAGGAAAAAAAAAGATTTGATGTTTTGCTTTGAAGTCCCTGACAGCTTTTGTGACTTTGTTTTAATGAATCGAAACGTCTCCTTCTATCAATCGAGATCTGACAGGGGACTATTTGTAACACCTTTGTTATTATTCCAAAGATCTTTTAAACTTAAATAGACTTCAAGGTGTGGTGTTATTGTATTCTAACCAGATATGGATTATTGTTGGGGGACTAGAGAACAGAGACACAGTGAGAGGGTCAATATTTGGAAACTTGGAAATTAATTTATCTACCTTGTAACTGCTGGATGAAAATGGATGTTGAGCGTCAACGAACCAGAAACGTCCTTTTTCGTATTTAGTTCAAGAGGAACAAAAGCAGATTCTCCTAACTACATCATAGGTTCTATTACCCAAACAAGACTCCTTCTCAACAAAGTTAATCCTCCGGTGATTATCATAATGGAACCTGCAATTTTCTTCTTTACTATCTGAAAAACTCCTAAGAAAAACCAAATGCACAGGACTATTCAAGGGTGGGATTCAGCCAGTTAGGACCGGTTTGGGTGAAGCCTGCGCTCAGTGAACTGGTTGTTACATTGGTTGAATCTCACCACTGGGCCCAGTATAGGTGGTACCTCGCTCAATAGTAGTACCTGTGAGAGGGATCTTAGAGTCCTAGTAGACAAAAAACAAGATGGCGGCACCAATGGTGCCACTGAGAGAGGTGGTTCAGGGGCATGGCAGGCCGAATTACTACCTACTTGGCCAAACCAAGTAGCCGAGGTGGCGCAGTGGTTAAATGCAGCAGGCTACTTCAGCTGACTGCAGTTCTGCAGTTCGGCTGTTCAAATCTCACCGGCTCAGGGTTGACTCAGCCTTCCATCCTTCCGAGGTGGGTAAAATGAGGACCCGGATTGTTGTTGGGGGCGATATGCTGACTCTGTAAACCGCTTAGAGTGTGGCTGAAAGCCCTATGAAGCGGTATATAAGTCTAACTGCTATTGCTATTGCTATTGCTAAACCAGTCCGAACTGGTTGCTCCCATTTCAACCGGTTCAGCTGAACTGGTAGTGGCAGCGGCAAGAGGCTCTGCCCACCTGCCTGAATGTGCACAAGATTGAGCAAACTGGTAGTAAACCCGTTAGCAACTACCTACCCCCCCCTCAAATGTCTTTCTACCTTCATCTTAATTGCTTCTAAATTTATTTCCCTAGATCACATTCTCTTTCCTTGAAAGGATCCAAGATATCACCGCAATTTATTCCGTCCGATCTGCTGAAGCAGGTCTCTTCCAGCCTTCCAGTTGCGAAAGGGTCTTTCACTCCAGGTAAAGGTGGGAGCTGGAAAATCATTACTCCTGAAGCAGTGATGGGGAACAAGCAGTTAATCTCTAACTCAACAGGAGCTAGCAGTTTGACAAGGCTGCTAAAAAGGCAAATGCTATTTTAGGTTGTACCCAGTGAAAATAGAATTTTGCAGCCCTGGGAAAGCCATATTTCCGTTCTGTTCGGCGTCGGTCTGACCCCATTTCAGGTGTAAATGCCCCGGGATGGATAGATCTCGACTTACTGCCATAATAGTGCAATTTTGGGGAATTTTTGACATAAGCCATGATCAGTGGTGGGTTTCAAATAACATAACAACCGGTTCTCTGCCCTAATGACCATCTGGGTAGGTGGGGCTCAGTGGTCATGTGACTGGGTGGGCGTGGCCAACTCAAGGTCACTCAGGTCGATGGGCGCTTCACCTTAGCTGTTACAATATAATCAGGGTTAACCGGAGAGGCAGTTTCTGTAAGCAGGTCAATAAAGATTAGGCTAGAAACAACACCAGAATGTTTCCTTCCTTCCTTCCTTCCTTCCTTCCTTCCTTCCTTCCTTCCTTCTTCCTTCCTTCCTTCCTTCCTTCCTTCCTTCCTTCCTTCCTTCCTTCCTTCCAGGATTATTCCTGTAAAGTGGGAAAAAACAAAAGGAGATTTCTTCCAACAATCGGTTCTCTGAACTACTTAGAAAGTTACCAACCGGTTCTCCCGAATAGGTGCCAACTAGCTGAATCCCACACTGGCCACGATGGTCATTATGACCCTTTTGCAATGATTGTCACTGTACGAAGTCAGCACTCACCCCTCTCCTAGGAAAATGAGATTTTTAGGAAATATTAAAAGGGCAGAAAATTTCCCCCTAAAAGGGAGGCAGAAACTCAAACCCACCCCCACCTTTGTCGATCGGCCATTAAGGCCTGAGCCAGTCTATTCTACATAACAAAGATCTACCTCCTTCAGGCAGAGCCATAGTAGGAATTGCCCAAAGCTCTTTCATTACATCATCACCCAGCAAGAGTCAACCAAGCCTGGGACTCAGGACAGCCTACAGAGTTGACCCTGCATAGCCCAATGGGAGTCTGACAACCAATCAGAATGTAAGCTCAAATTCAAAGCCCAACAAATGGTATAAGTCTCTCTCTCTCTCTCTCTCTCTCTCTCTCTCTCTCTCTCTCTCTCTCTCTCTCTCTCTCTCTCTCTCTCTCTCTCTCTCCCTCCCCTCCCTCCCTCCCTCCCCTCCCCCCCAGTGCATTTTTTGCCCAGGATTTCAAACCATGTGGTCCTATCCACCATTAAAACCATATTTCCAAACAGCCATCATGTTTCCAGTGTCTTTCCCCCCACTTGGAACTGAATCCCAGATGGACATTACTTCCAGCATCACAAAGCAGAGGAAGTGGTAGTTAAATGAACACTGTAGTTCTTAAACTGCATTCTGTGGTCTCCTGAAATGATTACAATTTTTTTTAATTCAATTTCTCAGCCATTTTCGGGGAGGCGGGGAGGGGGGGGGACTCCCATAGGTGCCAAGAACGCAAAGGGCAATCATATATCCACAATATCCGTTTGTGTCGTCACCATCAGAACTCTGGAACTGGGTCGTAGGAAGTACTTTTTTCGTGCGTGTGTGTGTGTGTGTGTTCTGTGCTAACTGAACATTTGCTAAGTGACAAGTCGTTAAGTGAGGATTACCTGCAGTGGGTAATCACATTTTAAGAAAGACTCATCAAGTGGTAGCAAGGATGATAACGATCCTTGCATTGGTTCATCTTCATCTTCATCCTTGTCTGAAGCAATTCATCCTTATTCAGAAGATGGAAGGGAAGGGACCAGAGGTGGTATTCAACAGGTTCTGACCTGTTCTAAAGAACAAGTAGCAGAAATTTTGGGTAGTTCGGAAAACCGGTAAATACCACTTCTGGCTGGCCATGCCCCCATCTATTCTCTGCCTCCCAAGTCCCCAGCTGATCGGGAGAAAATGGGGATTTTGCAGTAAACTTCCCTGGAGTGGGGAGGGAATGGAGATTTTGCAGTATCCTTCCACTGCCATGCCCACCAAGCCACACCCACCAAGCCACACCCACCAAGCTACACCATGCCTACCAAGCCACGCCCACAGAATCGGTAGTAAAAATGTTTTGAATCCCACCACTGGAAAGGACCCTTACAGAGTGTTATGCGGATAGGTTAAAAAAAAATAAACAAGTTGGCTATTTTCCAAAGCACCTGAAGGCCAGACAAGGAATAATGGATGGAAACTTAATGACGAGAGATTCAACCTGGAAATAAGAAGAAATAAGTAGGCCTCGATTTACGACTAGAGTTGGGACCAGAATTTCCATTGTTGTTGAGTAAAGTGCCTATTTCTCAAGCGCTTTTCTTACCATTACAGAATATCCTAAAACAAGAAAATGGGATGTACAAGCTGGAAAGTACTGTCCCACACCT